>NC_066579.1:360265470-360572850 GCF_024323335.1 Lathyrus oleraceus
TCATGCTAACCGGTGACGGATTTTCTCTTTTATGGTATTCTATCCAGTATTCGATAGATGTAATTCCTAATTTTTGTTCGGTTGGTTTATCCTTGATATGTTCATCTTAACCAGTGATGGATATCCTCCTTGACATCCAAGGCAAGTCTATCCTTGATATGTTCATCTTAAACGATGATGGATTTTCTTCCCTTCTGAGTCTATCCTTGATATGTTCACCCTAACTGGTGACAGATATTCTCATCCTTGGTCTTCTGCCCAGTAATTGGTAGTTGTAAATCCTATTTTCTGCAGTTTTCCCCCAGCAAGGTTGTTCTTACCCAGTAACCTGTAATGAATACTCCCTCCTGGTGGCGATTCCCAGTGAGCCATACTTGATATGTTCATCCTAATCGATGACGAGTGTCCTCTCTGTCATACTTTTATTATCTCCTTACCCAGTGACAAGTAGTGGATAATAGATTTCTGCTCCTCCTATGATGATGTTTATTTCTTCCCCCAGTTGAGTTGAGTGTCCATTTCCTTAGTGAAATCGTTTTTCCTGCATGATTCATGTATGTCAGTTTTATCCTGATCTAGTTGTTTCCCCTGCAGACGTTTTTCTCCGGCTGAGTATTTCCATTGCTTATGGAATTCCTCTAGTCCCTCAGAATTTTTCAAGTCGTAGCCTGGCCTACGCATAACCCCTTTCTCCCCCAGAGTCTATGTCTCCCCGACGAGTTTTCCTTATGGAATGCATTATGCTCCTACGGATATTCGGTCTCTCTGATTTCTTCTCCTTTGTGGCAACATTTCCCTACAGAGAATTTGCTTCTACATTCATACCATATGAATTATAAGGTCTCTTAGGAACCAAAGTTTGTTTCTATGTTGTTATTTAAGCCCATTCTACTAAGTCGATGCGAAGATTTTAACCTTCATATCCTCAGTGAGAACGTCCGTAAATAGGGGCAGCTGTAAGACCCTAATTTTGACCCTAATATCCCTCATGCTATCTCATAATATGCATTAACATTGGGATCACACCTTGACATCCTCCTTACCCCTCTTTCATTGGGTTTGTTTTGGGAGAGATCACCAAGCACCATGTGATTGTATCATACTAGTATATTGTCATTTTACTAACCAAAATACCAAAAAAATATGTCTTTGCATTTGCTTAGCTCTTTTGTAGGTAGGGCGTGACCACCATTGATCTAGCAAGTTCACACCTAGGGTTTAAGACCCTCATGGCTAAGAGAACAATCAAAGATTGGTCCACAATGTCTCAAAGCATCATATATGAGTCTCAATGATCTCTACATGTCATATTGATCAAGTATTCTTCAAGAGTTTGGAGGTGATTTGCCTTGGAAACCCTAGTTTGACTGGGTATCTTAAATAACTTCTCCAACAAGCTATCTCACAAATTGATCAAATTTATCAAGATACACTTCAAAATTCATACTCTTGTGCATATATGATCTACCATGAGCCTAAAAAATTCAAGAGAATTGAAGTTTAACAAGTTGGTTAATGGTGGTTGCCCAGATGAATTCATCTGATCAAAATAGGGTCTCCTTAGACCCTATTTCCTACAATTTTCACCATATGAAAATTATTCCAAGCGTAAAGTTACTCTAAATGACATTCCAAATAACTTTCATGTTGAGACCTAGAGTTAGTTTTGCTTGGAAAATCATTTTCTACATTGAAACATTATAGGTCATTTTGTCTAAACCCTAATTTGAAAGTCAACTTCCCAAGGCCATAACTTTCTCAATTGTTATGATATTAAAGATTTCCAAGTTGCAAAATTAAATTCAAGATGCCTACTTCAACTTTTATGTTTTTAGTGGGAGCTAATTCAACTTTTATGATCATGTAATATGAGGATACATTATAGGTCATTTTTGCCCTATACCATTGAACGAGTGATTTTCTTCAACTTCAAAAATGCATAACTCTATCATTCTAAATCCAAATGAAATGATATTTATTACAATTTTGAAGGTATTTGAAAGAGCTACAACTTTGATGAAGAAACGTTTCTCATTTGAAGCTCACATAAAAAGTTAAGCAAGGTGGAATATTGAGATATATATTGCTTAACACTTAGAAAACTTTTCAGCATGTTGAAACTTCCAAACTTCCACCTCAAAATTCACCATGATCCAAGTTCCAAATGAAAATGTGTCCAACATTAAAGTTGTTCCCCTTGATCTAAGCTTTCCAAAGAACCTAATTTCATGCATTTTGGATAAGATTTGCAAGGGAGGCGCATGGTCTTAACAGGGCAGTATCATTGGAAGAAATCAAATGCTCAAAATCCCACTTCACATTGCCTTGACATCCAAGCCTCATTTGAACTTCATAACAGTTGTACATGGATAAAATTGGATTACTTCATGGGCATGTACAGGCCCATGCAAGCTTGTGCATCATCATATCCAAATTTAGCAATTTTTCAAGTGTGCAAATATCACTCTCAAATGCTATAAATACAGGCCCTTTTAGCTCAATTCAAACACACCTTGCGCGCCAGCTTTGCCCCCCAATTGAAACCCTCCCCATTCAAAGAAAAACCTGAGAATTTTCAACTTAAAAATTAAGTTTGAATCTCATTGTTTGGAGATTCAAAAACTCCAGGATCCAAAGCTTTGTACCATTGCCAAACCTCTTCTGCAAGCTTCTCAAGTGTGATCAGATCAAGTTTGAAGCAAGCAAGATCCATTTTTGCACAGCATTGAAGGTAAATTTCAGAAAATTTCTTCTCTTCGATTCTCACTTAATTCTCTTGGATCTTTGGTTGCCTGAAGTCCTACCAATGTAGGCAAGAAGATTGAGTTGCTTTGAGGTCAAATCGAAGCAACTCAGTTGACACACCTCAAAATTCAACTCCTCGTATCTTTCTATATATGTGGAGTTAGTTAAAATTGAGGTCAGATTCATGCTCTACGCCATTTTTTCTTTCAGATCATGCCCTCTTTTTTCATTTTCTTGATGGTGATGAATGAACCAGTCTGGTGGACCTCGCCTGAGAAGGTGATCGGAGGTCCAACACCGGTGGTGTGCTGGACAGGTTCTGAGCCATTGATCTCATTTAAAATGTCTTAATCTTGGGCGTTGGTTGTGATTAACACGCGTGTGGTGCGTTGACTAAGTTCCACCATGGAATGCGCATTTCCATCCACTTGATCTGCCACCTCAATTAATGAAGGAGATCAAGTGGTCCACGTTTTTTTGATTTTTTGATTTTCATTTGATTTTCATTAATTCTTATTAATTTTAATATTGATCCAAAAAATATGAGAGTTTCACCAAAAAAATTTAAATAAATTCCTCTTTCATATTTGAATTAAAATTATTTTTTGGATCATTATTAATATTTTTCATGATTTAATTGATTTTGTGAATATTTTAATTGTTTAAAAATACTTTTAAGTTTCTAAAAATTCTGAATTTTTTTTGCAAGGTCCTTTGACCTTGTTTGACCTATGATAAATCTCATGGCCATGTCTTTGGTGTTTTGATGAGGTTTTAGGAATTTCACAAACCATATTTAATTTAATGCATTATTTTTAGTATTTTTAAATTGAATAAATGCCAAACAATTGTGTTGAGCTATTTTGATGGTTTGTATAAGTTTGACTTGTGTTGTTGGGTCTTGGTCAAGATTGATTTGACTTTGCTACGTTAAGATCATTGGATTTAGGGGGTTGATGGAATGTACATTCCATCTCCCAAAATGAATGAATGATATTAATTTGGTAAAAGTCCTCCTTTAACCAATTTGAGCTTTGATCCATTCCCCTCCCTCTTCATCTAATTCCCCTTCTTTATGCATCCATTTCATTTGGTCTATGATGTCTCTAAATCCTAAGGCTAGTTGATTGAAAAATTAACATAAGTATGAATGAGATTAGGCCACCTCTTTTGCATATTCTTTTTTGTGTGTGGTATGTTTCATGAGCATAGTCCATTATACTATGTCTCTAACATGCATTAACACCAAAATTATATTGCCCGACCTCAAATAGTTGTGACTTCTACATAAGTCCAATTACGTCATTGAAGATTCCTTTGAGTTCATCTGCTACATGATCAATGTGAAGCTGTTATTTTGAACCTGTGACTTGTGGAATTCATTTGTTACATGAGCAAATTTGAAGGAGATCATGGAGTGGCTAAAGCTTGGATGGGGCTATCTTTATTTGATGCTTTGCTCTTCAAGATAATATTGTATTCATTGTTTGTTGCTTGATTCTAATATCCAAGGGAATTTGGGGTTTCTATATGACATTCTTGTCTATTAGATTTCTACCCATAGGTCAGATCTTTTCAACTCTTAACTTTTAAATTTGTGCTTAGGGTTAGTCTCTTCATCTCCTCCCCATCTCTTTAATTTCAAAATATATCCCTCCTTTTAAAAACTTCTTTGTTTGAACTTGTTATTTTCTAAACTTAGACCCTTTACAAGTTAGAAACTTTGGCCTTATGCCATTGCATTTTCAAACTTCTATTATTAAATAAACTTGTAAATAAACTTAATTATACTTGACTTAAAATTTTCAAAATCCAAAAATAACTAACTCATTCAAACCATTTTTGAAATTCTGGTATCAGATATGAGATGTCGAAGGTAACGTCACGACACTAATATCTGAGTTATGCAAACAGGATAAAGATAAAGAATAGTAATGTAAGAGACACAAGCAATTGTTAACCCAGTTCGGTCCAACTCACCTACATCTTGGGGCTACCAAGCCAGGAAGGAAATCCACTAAAATAGAATCAGTTCAAAGACTCTCCGTACACTTCACCAAGTTACAGTCTTTCTCACCTAATCTCTACCCGTGCAATATCTACCTAAGCACTCTCCGTACACTTCACCTGTGATTTTAAACAACAATTCCTTGAGAAAAGAAAACACTTTTCAATAACACACACTTGATTTTACTTCACAGTTTCAATCAAGTAGACACACACTTGATCTTGCTTAACAACTTTGATCAAGTAGACACACACTCTTGCTTACAAGCTTTGAGTGACAAATTACAACCATAAATCAGACCAATTTAATCATCTAAGGATGACTTAAATGGCTTACAAGTATTACGACTAAACAAGACACAAACCCTAGCTCTCTCTCAGTATTGGTTGTGTGTTGAATCAGGTTTTCCATGTCCCTTTTTATAGAAGCTTTCAGCTGGGCTTGGACATCTTGAAAACCCTAAATCTATTTTCCAATTAAATCTTTTCATAACAAATGGTTAGATCTCCTTGGAAAATAAGTAAATCAGGTTGTAATCAATGATTGAATGCGCCTACAAATCAGATCTCCAATCAAACATAGATTGCCATTAAATGCGCAATCACAAAACCAGACATTCATACTGATTGTTCTGTGTACAGGATGTCATGGCATCGAGTCTGACATCCTGGAACAATCCTGCATAATTCCATAATTCCTTTTATAATTTCCAACAGGTACATAATATCAAATGTCATGACATCGTGTATGACATTATGAAACAATCCTGTATAATTATGTTTTCCATTTAAACTCCAGCAGGTACACAGGATATCTTATGCTAAGACATCACACACAACATCTTGTGAACACTCTTTGTTTTACCAAAATTGTTGCCAACACTTAGAACCAACAAACTCCCCCTATGGGAAATTTTGGCTAAAACATATATCTGTTCTTTTTGTTCACAAGAAACTATCAGCAGTTAAACAATAGTTTAAACAGCAGCAGAAGCAAACACAGTTACTAGTTATAGCTACTAGTAATACACACATGCACAAGGGTACTTCTTCTCCCCCTAAATTTGTGCAACACAAACAGAATTACTAGTTATAGATGCAACTAGTAAGACACACAAATGCACAAGGGTACTACTCATCCCCCTAAATCTGTGCACCACATACATCTTCTTTGATAATAACAGCACATGTAACCACAACACCTGTAACAGTTAGAATGTCATTCTGACATCTGCTTCAACATCACTTGTGCACCACATCACCTGTGCACCACATCAGACATGCCCTTTGACATCTGTAAACAGAATAGCATTTTGTCTTACAATCAGACATATCTCCTTCAATTATAGTTGTTCATCTGTTCAGCTACACCAGCACATACATCTCCACACACCTCCACATCTTTAACTGCTTCCACATCAACACTTCTCTCCCTTTTTAGTCAAAATTGACCAAAGGTGACCAATTAGACAAAATAAATATCAATTAGCCTAGCAGAGAATGTCACCACAAATGTCATTACATTTAAAATGTTAAAACATAATTGTTAGGAGATATAAACCAACATTATACACAACTGTGATAGCTGAGCTAATGAAAAATCCATGGAACTCATTAAGAGCCCAACAATATTACATAAAGGCATCAGTAAGGACTGCCACAAATTACATTTTTAAACAAAAGAAGTAAATTCTTCAGCACCAAAACAGCAGGGGAACTAGTCTTCATATCAGAACACAGAACAACCAAACCAACCCAGTCTCCATTACTGCACACAAAGCCTTCATAACAGGGAGAACCATTACAACTCAGTCTGAGGAAGTGACAATCACTTTGCAAAACTCCTTGCTGTTTTTGTTAGAAATATCCTCTAGGATATTAACCACACACTCCTTTGATTGCTATATATTCTCATGAACACAAATCCCCAATTTCCCTCTTAAACATTCAAATTGATTGGCGTCCAAAGCTTTGTGAATATGTCAGCTAGTTGCTTTTTAGTAGTAACATGCTCCAGTGCTATGATCTTCTCTTCCACAAGTTCTCTAATGAAGTGATGACGAATATCAATGTGCTTTATCCTGCTGTGCTGAATAGGATTTTTGGAAATATTTATAGCACTCAGATTGTCACAGTATAATGTCATGACTTCTTGTGAGACATTGTATTCAGACAGCATTTGTTCCATCCAGACCAATTGAGAACAACTACTCCCAGCTGCTATGTACTCAGCTTCAGCTGTGGATAGAGATACACAGTTCTATTTCTTGCTAAACCATGATATCAGATTGTTCCCTAAGAAGAAACATCCTCCTAATGTGCTCTTCCTATCATCAGCACTCTTAGCCCAGTGAGCATCACAGTAATCGGCCAGCATAGATCCAGATCCATGAGTATATAACATCCCATAGTCACTGGTGCCATTGACATATTTCAGTATTCTCTTCACTTGGTTTATGTGACTGACTTTTGGTTCAGCTTGATATCTAGCACAAACACCAATAGCAAATGCAATGTCAGGTCTGCTTGCTGTGAGATATAGAAGACTACCTATCATACTTCTGTATAGACTTAGATATACACTGACACCATTTTCATCTTTGGAGATTTTCACATATGTAGGAGCAGGAGTCCTTTTATGACTTGCATTCTCCATGCAAAACTTCTTAACAATGTTCTTGGCATACTTGCTTTGGGATAGAAAGATAGAGTCTTCCATCTGCTTGATTTGTAGCCCAAGAAAGTATGTCAGTTCTCCAACAAGGCTCATCTCAAACTCAGACTGCATTTGTCTAACAAAATGTTCAACCATCTGATCCGACATCCCACCAAACACAATGTCATCTACATATATTTGTGCCACCATGGGCTTTCCTTCTTCATTCTTTACAAATAGAGTTTTGTCAATACCTCCTTTCCTGTATCCATTGTTAGTGAGGAACACTGTGAGTCTCTCATACCAAGCCCTGGGAGCTTGCTTCAACCCATAGAGGGCTTTCTTCAATCTTTACACATGTTGTGGAAGATTTGGATCTGTGAATCCTTTAGGTTGTTCAACATATACTTCTTCATTTAAGTAGCCATTCAAGAAGGCACTCTTTACATCCATTTGGAACAGTTTGAATTTCAGAATACACGCCACTCCAAGCAATAATCTAATGGACTCAAGGCGAGCTACAGGGGAAAATGTTTCATCAAAGTCCACCCCTTCAACTTGAGTATATCCTTGAGCTACTAACCTTGCTTTGTTTTTAGTAACAACCCCTTGTTCATCAGATTTATTCTTATATACCCACTTTGTACCTATGACATTTACTCCTTTAAGTCTAGGAACCAGTTCCCATACTTCATTCCTCTTGAATTGACCTAACTCCTCCTGCATGGCATTGATCCAGAACTCATCAGTCAAGGCTTCCTTGACATTCCTAGGTTCAATCTTTGACACAAAGCAGCCATGTGAGATCACGTCCCTTGATCTAGTAGTGACCCCTTTATTTGGGTCTCCTATAATAAGATCTTTGGGACGATCCTTCTGAATTATGATAGAGGGTCCCTTGTTGACTTTGTCATCTTCAGGTTCAGCTTGAGGAGGTTCAGTTTCCTTATTTTCGTCTGAGAAGTTGGCTGGAGAATCATTTAGAGATGTCTCGACATTGTCTGTGACATCAATCTGTTGGTCATCAACCACAACATTAATGGATTCCATCAATACATTAGTTCTGGAATTAAAGACCCTGTAAGCTCTGCTATTTGTAGAGTAGCCCAGAAATATTCCCTCATCACTTTTGGGATCCATCTTCCTTCTTTGCTCACGATCAGCCAAGATATAGCATTTACTACCAAATACATGGAAGTATTTGACTGTAGGTATTCTTCCTTTCCAAACTTCATATAGGGTTATGGGAGTCCCTTTCTTCAATGTCACTCTGTTGTGAACATAGCAGGCTGTGTTCATGGCTTCAGCCCAAAAATGGTAGGGCAATTTCTTAGCATGAATCATAGCTCTGGCTGATTCTTGAAGAGTTCTATTTTTTCTTTCCACCACACCATTTTGCTGGGGAGTAATGGGAGATGAGAACTCATGATGAATTCCTTCTGAAGAGTAGAATTCAGCAAATTTGTTATTCTCAAATTCCTTCCCATGATCACTTCTAATTTTGATCACAGGGCTTTCCTTTTCTCTTTGTAGTTTTAGACAAAGCTCCTTGAAGACTTCAAACACATCAGATTTTTCTCTTATGAAATTGATCCAAGTGTATATGGAGAAATCATCCACCACCACATATGCATACTTCTTCCCACCAAGGCTTCCTACTTGCATGGGTCCCATCAAGTCCATATGAAGGAGTTCCAAAACTTTGGTAGTGGTGTCATGTCTGAGCTTCTGGTGTGACATCCTTGTCTGTTTTCCAATCTGACATTCTCCACAGATTTTTCCTTCATCAATCTTTAAGTTGGGAATTCCTATAACAGCTTCAACAGATATGATCCTTTTCATACCTTTAAGATGCAGGTGGCCCAATCTTTGATGCCATATCTTCACTTCTTCCTCTTTTGCTAAGGTACACATTAGAGAGTAACCAATTTCTTGAGAACTCCACATTTAGCAGTTGTCTTTGGACCTAACTCCTTTTCCTTGTTAGTAATCAGACATTCAGTTCTAATCAAGTTTACATTCAGAACTTGATCACACAGTTGACTGATGCTTATTAGATTAGCAGTTAATCCCTTAACAAGTAGGACATTGTCAAGGTCAGGAACTCCAGGGCAATCCAGCTTACCCATTCCCTTGATTTCACCCTTTGCTTCATCACCAAAGGTAACATAACTCATGGCATGAGGATGAAGGTCAGTTAGCAGGTTTTTGTTTCCAGTCATGTGTCTGGAACAACCACTGTCAAAATACCAATCTTCTTTGGCTGAAACTCTTAAGGAAGTGTGAGCTATTAGACTTGTAACATTTGTCTTAGGAACCCATTGCTTTTTGTTGACAGGCCTGTGAGGTTTGGGTCTTGATTGATTTTGAGTCTGATCAGGGCTAGGATAACCATATAGCTTATAACAGAAGGGCTTCAGGTGACCAAATTTTCCACAGTAATGGCATTTCCATCTTTGGTGCTTCCCTTTCTGCTGTCTTCCCTTCTGATGTTGTGACATATGATGTGACATCTCAGGTTTGTTTTTAACATGGCTGCACTTAGGTTTGGATTTTGGTTTGCAACCAGTGTAACTGCACTCAGCCTTAGATTCACTGAATCCAATGCCAGATTTGTCCCCTGTTATTTGCCAGTCTGGAGAATCTTGTCTAAGATGTCAGATCCATTGTTAGGCATTCTTACATACTTGGTCATCTCATCTAGTTTGGAATTTAATAGTACTGCTTCAGTCTTCAACTTGGAGATGGTTTCCACATATTCTTCCTTTTCATTTTCCAGCTGAGCTATCACTTTCATCTGGCTTTCAACTTGTCTGCACATGTTGGAGTAGGGTAGGTATGTCGGGTTTTTGTTATCGTCTCCACAGGGATTGTGAGATATCGCTGTCGTTCGACAGTTGTTTTAATTCTTAACTCGTAGTAACAAGGGGGGTTTTGGTTTTAGTCACGGTAGCTTGCATAAAAGTGTAAGAAAATGCGGTAAAAGTTTTGGTTTTTCTATTTGAGAAATATTGTCAAAGTTAGGGTTCGACGATCACTTTTCATCTATATGTTCGATCAACAAAACTCATAAACTCCTTTAGATAATAAACTATTTCACAAAGTCCTCCCAATGTGTTTCTCTCTAACACACATTGTGGGTTTTCCCATTTTGATCCATTGTTTATCTCTAACACAATCTATCAAAATGACAACTTTTTGGTTCAACTTTATGGTGAACAAAATCATTCATTACTATCTCTAGCTAACAAACAAGATTGGATGAAAACCTAGGTAAAGAGTTGGTAAACATCTCTCGATCATAAACCAACACAAAGAGTTATCGATAAAACAAAGTTTTCACCATATATTCATCATTAAAGAGTTTACAAATGAAGATCATCCCATATACACACAAAGCTTATGATCATCTACATCTAACCTTGACAAAATGAAGGACTTAGCTACTCATTTTCATGGTAGCTTGTACAACAAGTTTCGGTTGAAGGTTGATCAACATCCAAGTCGAAGAATCGAGATTGGATGGGAATCCACCTTCTTTTTGTAGAATAATGTTAAGAGATGAAGAAAAATGAAGAAAAAGTGTTTCTAGGTTACAAAATATCTCTAGAACAATGCTGGAAAATATCTAAGTCTAAAAAGTAAAAGTACAAAAGTTCTGTCTCTAAAAAGTAGCCCCTGCTACTTATAGTGCTGCTGTCTGAGTTGTCATGCTCGCTAGGCGAGCAGAATGGTTCGCCTAGCGAGCCCCAAAATAGGCCACCAGAAGTGCCTGCGCCCAGAAAATATCTAAGTCCAAATTTCACATGTTCGCTAGGCGAAGAAACCTTCGCTAGGCAAAGCCCACGCTTCCACCTTCGCTCCAGCGAGTTTAGGTGGTTTTGCTACTAGAATTGTTCGCTGGGAGCTCTTTAGTGGCTCGCCTAGCGAGCAAGTGCTGGCTGTGCTTTTGCCCACGTCTGGGAGCGTTCGCTACTACCTTCTCTGGGTGCTCGCCTAGCGAGTTTGCTGACTTTGCTACTGTAAAATTTTGGGGATGTTCGCTGGCAGCTTGCTGGGTGCTCGCCTAGCGAGTACTTCGCCACAGCACTCGCCTAGCGAGCATGCTGATGAATGCATTCTTTTCTTGGTCCCTTTGCCAACTTTCTTGTGCCTTCATTTTCTATTATTTCATGCCTAATACCTGTACAATAACGTACAAATTAAAGGTACCAAGATCGTTTAACATTGTATTGCAATTCATCTAAAGCAAAAGCGGTTTCGAACATTTTAACGACAAAAAGGAGTGAAAGATGCCCACATTTGATAGCTCAAATAAGCACTTTTGGGCATCTAACAACTCTCCCCAACTAGATTCTTGCTTGTCCTCAAGCAAATTATGCCTCTTAAAGGACAAGAGGATTTGCTTAAAGAAAAAGGTTTCTCCGAAGTCGGATAAAACAGCTTAAACACAAGCGAATCAACCAGATACAAATTCCCAATGGTTAGAATAACATAATACACAAGAACTAAAACTTAATAGCAATGCGAAATATGTATCTATCCACAACAATATTATCTTGAATGAATCACCCTATCTCTCCTCTTCGAATAAGGATTGAAAAAATTACGCGTTTGCAACCGTGGGAATAATCTCACTCTCCAACAAACAATGAAGAAATCAATTTAATTCATACAATGTCTAACAATTATAAATGGAAATGCGGAAGCGCGAAGATCACTAAGGTCTTTTCGGTTGTAGCTTGGTTAGGTTTACAAACAAGGGTCATTTCTAAGGCCATTAAAAACAAAATTGCCGATGCAAAAGAGACATTCACTGTACACTATTCACACATCTCAACTTCGTTTCACTTGTTTCTAATTTGAAACCTTCACAACTCTTATTTCACAACTCAATTTTTTTGTTTTTCACTATTTTTCTTCCAAGCAAGCATTCATTTTCATTTTCTCTATTTTTTTTCTTTTCTTTTCACATCGTATTCACAAAACAGATGTTTCTCTTTTCTAATTATTTTTTTCAATGCTTGCTCGGTTTTTCGTTCTCCCCAACTTATTTCTTACTCACCTTAAGTGAATGCTCTTGACTTTTTACGGCAAAAGAACAATTATCAAAAATTTCCGGGTTTCAAGAAAAAAAGATTTTTGACATCTCGCTTTATTTCAAGCTGAGATTCAACTGTTTAAGCTCAAAGGGGTTAACGAATACTCTCTCTGCTCACGGGTAAGTTGTATTTGGAACTGGTTGTGCTCATAAGAAAACAAGCGCCTTGATCATTTCTAATTGCTTCCACAAATTCACAATAATAAAAGACAAAGCATGAATCAAATGAATCAACAAAGTTTATTAGAATCCAGCATTTAAGTGTACAATGGAGGTTTCCTCACAATTTGTGGTTTTAAGTCCTATATGAAACATTCATTCAATTATGTTGCAAAAAGAACAATATTCAATTACAAAAAAGAGTAAAGTTCTTAATGCATTCTAAAATTCTAACCGGAGGTAACCATGTACCTTAGCATTATTCACTTGTTTATTTTTATCATTGCCATCTAAGCTCGGATGCACCTTCATTGGATACTTCTTTTGAGAGCAACCAATCTAGAAGGTTTGACACTCAACAACCAAAAATTTATTAAAACAAAAGAAATTTAAACCAAACACAATAATTTAAAAACATAAACGATACTCATTACTTAAAAATTTTAAAAATGTGCATGGGGGACAAAACACCCAAAAAGTACATAACCAAAACCAAAATACAACAAATTTGAAATTACAATAAAATAAAACAAACTTAGCCCTCAAAGGACTCAGAACCCTCATCACTACCGGCTTCAGAACTGGTAGCATCATCACTATCATCATCATCGTCACCACCATCCTCAGCACCAGCACCACCAGAAGTATCAGCACCAGAAGCACCGGCACCACCAAAAGTATCAGCACCAGAAGCACCGGCACCCGCCCCCTCTCCGAACACAGGCCTGTCCACAGGCCAGCTAGCGTGCTGCAGAAACTGCTCACGTGTCATCATTGAATGCTCACCGGAGGGGTCACGCACCTGCAACTGTAACATCTGCATAGAATCATGAATATCAAGCATGATGCGCTGAGTTGCCGCCATCCAATCCCAATTATAGTTGCAGACAGCCTGTTGGAAAGGATCGGATCCTTGAGCAAAAGTACCAGGGCCATCAGAAGCCCCGGTAACATCAGCAGCTGAACTACTCCTTAAGTTCTTCGGTTTGCAGTACTTGGCCACATATCTGTCATCGATGGCTGGCGGGATCCTCACTTGACTCTGGGAGGGTAGCTTCACCCTCGAATGTTGCCACAATGCCATGATGAGACACGGGAAAACAAGGGGACAGTTAACTCGTGCCCCCGACTTTAGCCCGCTCTCAATCACGGACTTCAACTCTAAAGCAATTATCCTCGCCACATCAATCTGGATATTCGTGAGAATGCAGTGAACCAAGTGTGCCACTGGGATCGGCACGGTTGAGGTGTGAACTTGGGTTTTATATTTGTCAGAACCAACATCAGGATCAGTTGAGCCATGGGAGTCATGTCTTCCCTATGGTATCTCATCGGAACCCCAGATGGGTTCAACTCAACTGATTTCCCTTCAAATAATAGGGCAGCAGAAATTGAATCGGTATCCCGGTGAAGCCTCAAATCCCTATGGTATGTGTCTCTCTCATTTGCCCCCAGATGGAGCGGTTCACCCAGAACACGGTTAATTGCATCCCGATCGAAAGCCACCGGACGGCCGGACACTCTTGTCGTCCATGTGAATGGCTCGTCGTCGTTAGGTAATGCGTTCACGTTGAACTCACGCACTGTTTCGATGTCATAGTGTTCAAGCGGAGCAATCAACCGGTCCCACTTTTTGCTATGAATCAACCCGGCAAATGTACGGTAGGCGCCTTCGGGGTTGATTACAAACCTTTTCTCCGGCAAAATCTTTCTCTTCTCTAAAGCCACATATCTAGCCTCTTGCTTTGCCCCGACAAATTTGTCGGTGTCGAACTGTATGGGCACGGTACGGGAAGTGCTCCCGACCTTTCTCTTTTTAGACGCGCTTGACCTGGATGCCATCTGTAAAGACATAAAGAGGAAACAACACAAACACAAAACAGATTAGAAAGCAAAACAGAAAATCCAACTACTGTCATGGTCGCTGCTGCTTTGCCTAGCGAGGACCTAGCGAAGCCTCGCTACAGGTTCGCCTAGGGAAGTGGCAGCGAGATGCTAGCGAATCTTACGGGTTTTTGGGTTCTTCCATGTTAACACTGAAATTTTAGAAAACCCTAAATCTAATGGTATCCATTTTAAAAACAAAATGATTTATCATGCAAAGAATCGTTCTAAGATACATGAAATTCTAAACCCACATGCAAAACCTAATGATACCCACTCCCCCAAATTCACCCTAAATGCCTCATATTCAGAAATTTTAAGCAAATTGGAAACATAAAGTAATGAAGAAAGGGCAAACCTGATTTGAGAGATTGATTGAGTTTGAAATGCACGGTTAGGTTTGCAATGCAATGTTTAGGGTTTGTGTGAGATGAACAGTGAGAGAGTGATTGTGAGTGAGTGGGATTTTGACTACAATACTTAAAAATGGTATTTCGGCCCAATGAGTGGCCTGCTGAAAATTAAATGGATTTCTGCCACGCAACGCTCGCTACTGCTTTGCCTAGCTAGCAGCTAGCGAATCAGCTCGCTACTGCCTTCGCCTAGCGAGCAGCTAGCGAGCATGACAGTATTTTGCTTCTTTTAAAACAGCATGCAAAGCACAATTCAGCAAGTTTCTTCAAGTTGAACACCAACACCACATAACAGAAAACTATAAATAGTTACAATGTTGGGGTGCCTCCCAACAAGCGCTTGTTTAACGTCGAATAAGCTCGACGATTCGATGCTCACAGAGGAGCATCCAAGGAAATAGCGTATCTTCCGTGATCCACTTTGTTGAGCAACTTCCTCAAGGGCTTTGTTGTCTTCAACAGGTTCTTGATGAACCTTCGATAAAATCTGATACCACCCTTTTTCGGAACTATTTGCACAACGCTCACCCATTCACCATCGGAGATAGAACAATTCATCCCGACCTCTACTAGTTTGACAACGTCCTTCTTTTTCAGCACTCGCATCAATTGATTCTCCTTTTGCATGGACAAAGTGTTGCTAATGATTACCGGTTTAGTACAGTTATCTCCAAGGAACACATACTTCAAATGTGGCTCTAGTTTTGGCTCCTCCACTTTCTTTGTCATATCCAAACCTTCGCTTGTGTCTTCATGATAAACAAGTTCTCCACAAGCTTCTAATTCATGCAACAATTCTTCCATCTCTTTTCCTTTATTTTTGGTCGGAACTTTGTATACTCCGATAAGAGATCTTTCGGAAGGATTAGAAACATAAACCTGGTTTGCGACCTCCACTAGCTTCTCCTTGGTGGCATCGATTCGGAAAGAATCATGCTTCTCATTAGGATGCTTTTTGGCTTCAAAAACATTGAAGGCTACCTCTTCATTTTGGACCCTTACTTTCATCAAACCGTTGTCAACGTCAATCATCATGCGTGCGGTTTTCATGAATGGTCGGCCAAGAATAAGTGGAGCATCATCGTCCTCTTCCATATCAATAACAATGAAATCAACCGGGAAGAAGAATTTGTCAACTTTCACTAACATGTCTTGAGCCACTCCATATGGTGCAGTGGTAGACTTATCAGCTAGTTGTAAAGTCATCTTAGTAGATTTGATCTCAACATTTCCCAATCTTTTAACAATGGATAGGGGAATTAAATTGATGCTATATCCCAAGTCAATCAAGCCATTACCCGTGTAGGTGTCTCCGATGGTTACCGGTAAAGCGACTCGTCCCGGAACGGATTCCTTCCTTGGGAGAGTTTTTTGAATGATGGCACTACATCGTGCATCAAGCAAGAATGTCTCTGGTTCCATGTACCTCTGTTTTTTAGTAAGTATGTCTTTCATGAATTTCGCATACTTAGGCATTTGCTCCAATGCTTCGGCAAACGGAATGTTCACTTTCAATTGTTTGAATATATCCATGAACCGGGCGTAATGCCGTTCATTCTCCCTTTTAGATGGAGCATGTGGATATGGAAGGTTTTGGATTGGAGTAGCGCTCACTACCTCCTTTCCTTTAGCAACTCTAGAACTTCTCGCTCTTTTCTTTTTCACTGGCTCCACCTTCACTTCATCACTATTATGTTTCTCAATTTCCACACTTTCTTTATTTTCAACTTCACCATTCTTTTCATCCTTTTCAACTTCTTCCTCACTCCACTCCCCAACTTCACCATCAATATTATCCTCTATTATTTTCTCCTCATCATTTTTCTCATCCTCTCTTTTTTTACTCTCATCTCTTTTTTTATTCTCACTAATCAACTCCCTTCCACTTCTCGTCGTTATCGCTTTACAATACTCTTTTGCATTCGTTTGTGTGTTCACCGAAAAAGATGGTCCGGGTTGTTGTTCCGCTAGTTGTGTAGCAAGTTGACCGACTTGAGTTTCGAGATTTTTGATTGCCGCATCGGTGCTCTTTTGATTAGCCATCGACATTTGCATAAATTGTGTCAATGTCTCTTCTAACTTTGATGTCACGACCGGCGGTTGTTGAGGTTGGTAAGGATTTTGGGGAGGGTTTTGACGGCTAGAAGAACCACCCCCATAACCTTGGTTATGGTAAAAGTTACCCCTTGGTTGGAACCCTTGATTCCCTTGAAAGTGTTGTTGTTGATTTTGAGGATGTGGTTGATACGGTTGTTGTGGTTGCTGCCTCGGTTGGTAGTTGTCGCATTACGCGAAAAACCGGCGGGAAAACAAGAACAACAGAGCCGCCACCGTGCGTTATTTATCCCAAAAGAGGGAAAGGAAATGCTCAGAGTAAACCTGGAAAAAGCATGGTCTCGCGACCAAAGAGAATGGGATCGGGAGTCGGTTATGCGAAGGGAAGGTATTAGCACCCCTATACATCCGTCGTACTCGACGGGATCCACGCACAAAAGGAAGGAAAATGGTTGCTAAAACACTGCTCACACACACACACTGGCTGAAAGAGACACAAGAAAACAGACTGAAACTGACTCGGCAGGACATCGCGTCCTGGGCCTACTTAGTCTATCAGGCATAGACATCAGAGTCGAAGTAGTTCGGACTGGGGGAAAAAACATGCTCGCCAGGATGTCGCATCCTATGCATACGTATCTCCTTGGACGAAGAAGAATCAGAGCATTCGTAGCTCGGCTAACACGCACACAAACAAACACAGGCAAAGGCAAACGTGGAGCCCGAATGCCAATCACTGGACTTACCTCAGCATCCGAACCGAAACACACACAAGCAGGCAAACGTGGAGCCTGAATGCCAATCATTGGACTTACATCAGCATCCGAACCGAAACACACACAAAGAGGCAAACGTGGAGCCTGAATGCCAATCACTGGACTTACATCATCATCCGAACCGAACACACACAAAGAGGCAAACGTGGAGCCTGAATGCCAATCACTGGAGTTACATCAGCATCCGAACCGAACACACACAAAGAGTGTGGAGACACAAAGGTTAAAAAGAAAAGAAAAGGCGCCCGGAGAGATCAGCTCAATCTCCTGCCTACGTACCTCATCTGGTATGAGGATCAGGGCGACGTAGTTCCTCTACGAAGGGACACAGGACTAGCCTAACCAGATAACAGAGGGAGATACAACTAGGGAGACTACGACTCGAGCCTAGCTGTTATCATGCAAGATTATCCCTAAGTTAAGGTTTCTAGCTAACTTGCACAGGAAGCAAGCCTATCCTATTCAACACAAACAGTAAATCAAGCATTTACAAGTAGCACACACTATATGCACACAAAAGGGGCTCAATCAAGGGGTAAGACTGCAAGAGCAAGTCATCTGTACAAGGGTGGCGTTAGCTCTTAACCTTGCCATTAAGGGGCTAAGGTGAAGCTGATGAAAGGAGAGTGAAGATAAGACTCCACAGCTCTTATCCCTGGCCAGGGAGAGCTTCAGACAAAGAAGTGTGGGTCCAGGAAGTGGGGACCCTTCTACACTCAAGACACTGACGCAACTGTACACTGTACAAGATCTTGGGTTTGTATCCCAATGCATCAACACAATGGTGTGAGCAGAGGGATGACTCAACAGAAGAGCGGGAGATAGATTGCATATCTCTTATATCCGCCAATCGCCTCATTGAGGTCTTTACCTGCTTGGGGACAAAAGTAAACAATCACAAACATTGCCTCTTAAGGAGGACTTCAGACAGGTGCCTGGCCAAGTAACAGGCCGGGTCTTCCAGACTACATGGAGACAAGAATGTTATACCTCAGTGCAAATTTCTTATCAAGCAAAGCAAAGCAATATTAGCAACTAACGTACCTGAAATCAATCAAATACAATCAGTATACCAATCACAGAATTAAACAGCAAATGGTTCACAATTAGCTATACACAGACAGACACAATCCAATGCACAAAAGTGCAAGCAACTCAAAGGAGCCAAGCATCCTACAACATAAACCAAGTTAGTTTACAATATCAAATAACATCCCAATCAAATGTGAATCCACTTCCTTAAGGTATTTTGCTTCTTAACCTGAAAATCACATTCAAACATAAGATACAAGACCACTAGGACAAGCCTAGGGTCAAAAGGAAGTAAAAAAGTCAAAACAGCAAGTGAAACATGATCAAAACCAAGATTAATCAATTAAAAAGAGAATCCAATTAGTCTCACATCCAAACTATGCACCAAATTCATTTCATGCACAATTTAAGTCAAACTAGGCAAGTATGAACCACATATGAGCAAACAGAATGATCACACTCAAACAAATACCTAAACAGCTCAATAAATTCCACAAAAATTCCAGCCTAAACAGGACACATTCAATGGGCTACACATCAATTTTCATGCCATTTGGACAAGAGGAAGTAGGTCAATGAAAATCATAAAGTCAACAGAAATCCAAGCAAGCCAACACATGGTAGCAAAACAAACATCAACTTCCATCAAATGTAAAACAGTGAGAACAATTAAGAAATGAATGGGACCAAAGCCAAAGGGAACTCAAACATGTTAGGAATCACTCCATCAAATTTCATCTTCATATGATAAGGTATGAGCATTTCACATAACATTTAAGGCAATCACTCAAGCAAAACCCTAAAATGTCTAAACAGCAAGCAAAAATCCCAATCAAATAGGAAATGGTTCAACAATTCCCACAAAAAATCATGGCAAAACTAGACATACAGATGATATCACATGCAAAAATTGGGAGCATTTGGCAAAGCATAGGCATAGCAACAAAAATCATGAACACAGCATAACATAGTGTGACACACATTGTCACACTCAACTTGAACACATCATATCTTGCAAACCATAAATCCAAAATTCAAAAACTATACATCAAAATCACCAGAAGAAAGTCAAGAACAAGCATGTGAAATTTCATTTATTTTGGATCAGGTATGATCATTTTATGAATTAAATGGTGAAACACACACAAAATGCATACATGAACAAGATCAATAGGCAAAGTCCAAAAATTCACCAAGCACAACTTGGACTACCATGCCTAAAAAAAATTAGACAAAATTTGGAACTCATTAAAAAAAACCTCACTCAAATTGGATTAAAATTGAATTAGTTTTGATTTTTTGAAGTTAATTGAAATATGAAATAATTATTTAATGTGAAAAATGAATTTATTAAGGTCTGATGGCATTTTTGTAAATCCTATACGCCTGGCCAAAACGCAACGCATCACTTAATGTGATGGCGCGTTCTGATTCGCTTGGAAGTGGCGGCGAACATAATTTGAAAATGGCAAGGCACCACACAAGATCAAACAGCACATTTTCCAGAAAATTTCACGTTCTTCCTCGTTCTTCATTCCAGAATCCATGATGAACAAATGTCAACCAAAACGTACAAATGATATACCGTTCTCTCCGTCTCTCCACGTACATCAATAATATCCAAGTGAAATCTCCTATATTCCTAATGTATTGGACGAATCGAGCAAGAAAAGGTTTGACATCAAAAGTTCAAATCGAGATTTCTCTCTCAAATCTTGATGAAACTTAATTCTACAAATTGCACTACATTCTACAATCATGGATCTACACAAATCATATCACAATTTTGAAAACGGTTAGAGTCGAATTCCAACCTTGGATGATGGCAGTTGTGGAATCCTTGCTTGTTTTGCTCCAATTCACGAAAACAGATGTAGAACCTTGCTCTGGAAGATGATTGAAACAACTTTGGTAGCTCAGCAATGCTCCAGGTGCTTGAATCTTCGATTTACCATGGTTGAACAAGCTTGGACAGTTATGGTTTAAGCACGACTTTGGCTCCAATTGCTCCAAACAGTTCTTGCAAATTACCTGCAAGTGTTGAATCAATAAAGAAATGGCACGAAAATTGATGGATTATTGATGAAAAAATGAAAAAAAGTGAAGGTGAAAAATGTGAAAATTTGAGAGAATTGTGAGCTTTTTCTGTTTGGATCTGAGGAAATGATTTGTGATCATGAGAAACAGTTACAATTAAGACTATATATCAATGCCTAATCCAAAAAATAATCAAGATTAACAAAATTAAGATGATTAGTGTAATGTGCATTTTTATGTGTTAGGTCCAATATGCCCTTTTTTAAACCAGTCCATTTTTCAGCTCAAAACCAGTTCTCACAAGTCAAAAATATCATTTGGAATGTGTAGAAGAGGTCTCATGTGCAAATTCAATGTATTTCTCAAAATCACCATGTCATGCTAAAAAATGCAAATGTGTTCACTTAAAAAATGCCATTTTTCCATGAGAGTTTTTGATGAAATTTGATTATGCACCATGAAAGATCATATGAAATGTGGTTTGCTCAAAGAAAAATCAACCAAATTGGCCATTCCATGTGAAAGTTATGGCACTTTGAATTTGGGCATTTTCTGAAAATGAATGGACCATATCTTGCCAACCCCACATGGGAATTTCAAGTTCTTGGACTTTTTGGAATGGTGAGATCAAGATCTTCAACTTTCAGGTTGGACAAAATTCCATTTGAAGCTTGTATGATGAAGTAATTTTGGGGAGAGAAACTTTCCATTTTGGGCAGCTGAAATTACAGGTCACCTGCCATTTTAGGAAACTTCTTGTCTGACCTCCAATTCTTCAACCTTGGTCTTTGATATGTCAAATGAGACTTGTATGGACATGAATGAAGCCTTTCAAACCATCTCACACCTTCAAATCCATAAAATCAGGCACAGTTGACCACAGTTGACTTTCTATGGTTTCAGCTGAAATTCAGCTTGACTGATGAGCTTTGATCATCCAATATTTGGCCAAACCACTACACAATGATCCTTAGACCATATGAACTTGATAAATCAACCATAGGGCTTTGTTTCAATGAAAATAGAACATGCTTGCTTGTTTGACTGATTCTCCTGACCAGTTTGACCTAATTTGTCAGTGGGCTTGCACTTGGGCAAATGGACAATGCAATGCTATGCAATGGACCATGTTATGTTAATGACCTAATCATGAAAATGTATGTACACAAGGAGGGTGCAAATTTGAGGTGCTACAGTAGTCTCGTTGGTTCGCCATGTAGTTCACTTCTTCGAACCCGGGAGGTGGACAAAACCCGGTGTCATGCTCACCCTTGCAAAGCTCACAATAAGCTATTTGTTTATCTTTTGAAGGTTCCCTGAACTCTTTTATTTGTTGAGTTAAGAGTTCAACTTGTTGTGAAATGAGCTTATTTTGGGCAAGAATAACATCGTTCGTTCCAAGTTCAAGCACTCCCGGTTTCTTCAACGTTTTTCCTCTACTTTGACTTTGAAGGTCATTTAGAGCCATTCGATTAATGATATCTGTAGCTTCTTCGCCGCTTTTAGACAACAAAGAACCACCCGAGGTAGCATCCAACAAAGTCTTGCAATTTGGTTGAAGGCCATTCTTGAAAACGTGGATTTGCGTCAATTCGTCAAAACCATGCCCTTTGCACTTCCGAAGCATGGATTAGAATCTTTCCCATGCCTCATTCAATGATTCGTTGGTCCCTTGTGAAAACACGGAGATTGCCGTTTTGGATTCCATGAAACGGTTGTGGGAGAAAAATCTTTCAATGAACTTCTCTTCCAACACATTCCAATTCGTCATGACTGCAGGTGTTTGATCCAAGTACCAATCTTTGGCATTGCCGAGCAAAGCATGAGGAAATAGTCTTTTGAACAACGGTAGCTCTTGAGCTTGATCAACTCCGGCCGCCAATGCTATCTCATAAAATTTGGTGAGAAAAGCAAAGGGATCTTCATGGTCCATTTCGGTGAATGGACTTCCATATAGCAAGTTAAGAGTTCCCGTCTTCATCTCGGCTTGCCTTCCCGTGTGGTTGGCAAACTGAGCAGTATTCCTTGGACTGTTGACACATGGTGCGGACATGGGCGGTGGTTGTGGTGGTGGATCCATGATAGGTATGAAAGGTGGTGGATGTGTTGTAGAAGAACTTTCTCCTTGTTCTTGTCGTTGTCTAGCTTGTTGCCTCCTTCGTCTCGTTCTGCTATTTAGTCTCCTTGCGGTTCTTTCGATCTCGGGATCAAAAAGAAGTTGGTCCTCAGGAACCTGCCCTCGCATAAAACAAAAGCTGCACACTAAACCAAACAGATTAACAAGCACAAGTCAAAAATTCGAAAGCTAAAAATATTAAGCAACTATTGCGATGCTCGCAATATCAATTCACAATCCCTGGCAACGACGCCATTTTGTTGGAATAGGGTTGGTATGTCGGGTTTTTGTTATCGTCTCCACAGGGATTGTGAGATATCTCCGCCGTTCGACAGTTGTTTTAATTCTTAACTCGTAGTAACAAGGGGGGTTTTGGTTTTAGTCACGGTAGCTTGCATAAAAGTGTAAGAAAATGCGGTAAAAGTTTTGGTTTTTCTATTTGAGAAATATTGTCAAAGTTAGGGTTCGACGATCACTTTGCATGTATATGTTCGATCAGCAAAACTCTTAAACTCCTTTAGATAATAAACTATTTCACAAAGTCCTCCCAATGTGTTTATCTCTAACACACATTGTGGCTTTTCCCATTTTGATCCATTGTTTATCTCTAACACAATCTAGCAAAATGACAACTTTTTGGTTCAACTTTATGGTGAACAAAATCATTCATTACTATCTCTAGCTAACAAACAAGATTGGATGCAAACCTAGGTAAAGAGTTGGTAAACATCTCTCGATCATAAACTAACACAAAGAGTTATCGATAAAACAAAGTTTTCACCACATATTCATCATTAAAGAGTTTACAAATGAAGATCATCCCATATACACACAAAGCTTATGATCATCTACATCTAACCTTGACAAAATGAAGGACTTAGCTACTCATTTTCATGGTAGCTTATACAACAAGTTTCGGTTGAAGGTTGATCAACATCCAAGTCGAAGAATCGAGATTGGATGGGAATCCACCTTCTTTTTGTAGAATAATGTTAAGAGATGAAGAAAAATGAAGAAAAAGTGTTTCTAGGTTACAAAATATCTCTAGAACAATGCTGGAAAATATCTAAGTCTAAAAAGTGAAAGTACAAAAGTTCTGTCTCCAAAAAGTAGCCCCTGCTACTTATAGTGCTGCTGTCTGAGCTGTCATGCTCGCTAGGCGAGAAGAATGTTTCGCCTAGCGAGCCCCAAAATAGGCCACCAGAAGTGCCTGCGCCCAGAAAATATCTAAGTCCAGATTTCACATGTTCGCTAGGCGAAGAAACCTTCGCTAGGCGAAGCCCACGCTTCCACCTTCGCTCCAGCGAGTTTAGGTGGTTTTGCTACTGGAATTGTTCGTTGGGAGTTCGCTAGTGGCTTGCCTAGAGAGCAAGTGCTGGTTGTGCTTTTGCCCAAGTCTGGGAGCGTTCGCTACTACCTTCACTGGGTGCTCGCCTAGCGAGTTTGTTGACTTTGCTACTGTAAAATTCTGGGGATGTTCGCTGGCAGCTCGCTGGGTGCTCGCCTAGCGAGTACTTCGCCACAGCACTCGCCTAGCGAGCATGCTGATGAATGCATTCTTTTCTTGGTCCCTTTTCCAACTTTCTTGTGCCTTCATTTTCTATTATTTCATGCCTAATACCTGGACAATAACGCACAAATTAAAGGTACCAAGATCGTTTAACATTATATTGCAATTCATCTAAAGCAAAAGCGGTTTCGAACATTTTAACGACGAAAAGGAGTGAAAGATGCCCACATTTGATAGCTCAAATAAGCACTTTTGGGCATCTAACAGCACACTCCTGCACTTTTGTGGCACAACTCTTTGTAGGTAGTGGTCAGCTCTTCAAAGGTTACTTCATCATCACTTGACTCTTCATCAGAAACCCATCTTCCTGTTAATGAAGTCACATGATTTGCAGCTTCTTCTGTTTCACTTCCATCAGACCAAGAGGCATCAAAACTCCTCTTTTGTTTCTTGAGGTAGGTCCCACATTCAGTTTTAATATGACCATACCCATTACACTCATAGCACTGAACATCTTTGGGCTTTTCTTCATACCTTGTTCCTCTACCAAAACTGTTAGATTTACTGATGTCAGATGCGATGTTCTTGACATTAGATCTCACACCAATCTTTTTCATAAGTCTGTTGAATTGTCTTCCCAGCATTGCTACCTCTTTTTCCAGATCTTCATCAATATCTTGACAACCTTCCTCATCTTCCTCTTCAGTGTTTGACATGAAGGCTATGCTCTTGGCTTTCTTTCCAGATCCATCACATATTCCCATCTCAAATGATTGGAGGGACCCAATTAGCTCATCAACTCTCATATTTGAAATGTCTTGAGATTCTTCTATGGCTGTTACTTTCATAGCAAATCTCTTAGGGAGTGATCTGAGTATTTTCCTTACTAACTTTTCATCTGACATCTTCTCTCCCAAAGCTCCAGAGGCATTGGCAATTTCAAGGATACTCATGTGAAATTCATGAATATTTTCATCTTCTTTCATCCTTAAGTTTTCAAACTTGGTGGTGAGCAGCTGTAGTCTAGACATTTTCACTCTAGAGGTGCCTTCATGAGTGGTTTTGAGAATGTCCCAAGCATCTTTAGCCACTTCACATTTGTTTACAAATCTGAAGATGTTCTTGTCTACTCCATTGAAGATGGCATTCAATGCTTTAGAATTTCCAAGGGCTAGGTCATCCTCCTCCTTGGACCATTGTTCTTCAGGCTTCTTATCAGCAGTGGCTTCTCCTTCCTTAGTAATTATTGGATGTTCCCAGCCTGTTAACACTGTCTTCCAAGCCTTATTATCAAGAGTTTTTAGGAAGGCTACCATTTTAGGTTTCCAGTAGTTATAGTTAGATCCATCCAAAATTGGTGGCCTGTGAATAGATCCTCCATATCTCTCCATTGTACCAGAAAGTATTGTCCCTAGATCTCACCCAGAACCAGAGTCGGATGCCTGCTCTAATACCAATTGAAATTCTGGTATCAGATATGAGATGTCGAAGGTAATGTCACGACACTAATATCTGAGTTATGCAAATAGGATAAAGATAAAGAATAGTAATGCAAGAGACACAAGCAATTGTTAACCCAGTTCGGTCCAACTCACCTACATCTGGGGGTTACCAAGCCAGGAAGGAAATCCACTAAAATAGAATCAGTTCAAAGACTCTCCGTACACTTCACCAAGTTACAGTCTTTCTCACCTAATCTCTACCCGTGCAATTTCTACCCAAGCACTCTTAGATATGATAACACACTCACTTCCCTACAATCACACCTGTGATTTTAAACAACAATTCCTTGAGAAAAGAAAACACTTTTCAATAACACACACTTGATTTTACTTCACAGTTTCAATCAAGTAGACACACACTTGATCTTGCTTAACAGCTTTGATCATGTAGACACACACTCTTGCTTACAAGCTTTGAGTTACAAATTACAACCACAAATCATACCAATTCAATCATCTAAGGATGACTTGAACGGCTTACAAGTCTTACGACTAAACAAGACACAAACCCTAGCTCTCTCTCAGTATTTCGCTCACTATTGGTTGTGTGTTGAATCAGGTTTTCCAAGTCCCTTTTTATAGAAGCTTTCAGCTGGGCTTGGACATCTTGAAAACCCTAAATCTATTTTCCAATTAAATCTTTTCATAACAGCTGGTTAGATCTCCTTGGAAAATAAGTAAATCGGGTTGAAATAAATGATTGAATGCGCCTGCAAATCAGATCTTCAATCAAACATAGATTGCCATTAAATGCGCAATCACAAAACACCAGACATTCATACTGAATGTTTTGTGTACAGGATGTCATGACATCGGGTCTGACATCCTGGAACAATCCTGCATAATTCCATAATTCCTTTTATAATTTCCAGTAGGTACATAATATCAGATGTCATGACATCGTGTATGACATTCTGAAACAATCATGCATAATTATGTTTTCCATTTAAACTCCAGCAGGTACACAGGATATCTTATGTTAAGACATCACACACAACATCTTGTGAACACTCTTTGTTTTACCAAAATTGCTGCCAACACTTAGAACCAACAACTTTCTAGGCCTGTGTGCCTTTCAAACTTAATTTTTGATTAAAACTAATGCGTCCACTTTGAAATTTGTATCACGAACTACGAGGTTTTGATCGCTCATTTTTATGTTGGTACGTAGGCACAAGTCTGAAGGTCTTGTCAAACACAAAAATATAATTAATGAATTCTTTTCTCATCCCCCCATTCTCTTTATTTGTAAACATCACTTTGTCCAAAATACATATGCACACAAGAAAGGGCTCCCTTGGAGTACCTAGGACACTTTGGGTGCTAACAACTTCCCTTTGTGTAACCAACCCCCTTACCTGTAATCTTTGACATTTTATTAGTTTTAATCTGAAAACTTCTTACTTTTAGGTTTTGTTCGTACTTTTCCCTTTTCCCTTCGAAACAATAAAAGTGCGATGGAGACTCTTCTTATTTGATGTCTTGCTTATGCATAGCTTGATGATCATGAATTTACCGCTACACACTCCCTATGCAAAGGACTTAGCCAATGCCAACTTTCATGTAACCAAATGCTTGTGATTTGAGACTTCATCTGATACATCATTGAATATCCACTTGAGTTCATCTGCAACATGATCATTGTGAAGCTGTTACTTTGAACCTGTGACTTATGCATTGTGAAACTCATCTGCTACATGGGCAAATTTGAAGAAGATCATGGAGTTTCTAAGCTTGGATGTGGCCATCTTTATTTGATTCCTTGCTTCTCAAGTTGATATATTGTGCATTGTTTGTTGCTTGATTCTAAAGTCCAAGGGAATTTGGGTTTCTATATGACATTCTTGTCTATTGGATTGCAGCCCATTGGTCAGATCTTTTCAACTCTTAACTTTTCAATTTATGCATAGGATTAGTCTCTTCATCTCCTCCCTATTTCTTTAATTTCAAAATATCTCCCTCCTTTCAAAAAAATTCATTGCTTGTGTTTATTGATTTCTAAACTTTGACCATATTGCAAACTAGAAACTTTGACCTTATGCCATTGCATTTTCAAACTCATTTTCTTAATCAAACTTGTAAATAGACTTAACCATACTTGACTTAAAATTTTCAAAAGCCAAAAAGAACTAACTCATTCAAACCATTTTTAGGCCTTTGTGCCTTTCAAACTTAAATTTTGTTAAAAACAATGTATCCACTTTGAAATTTATACCACGAACTACGAGGCTTTGATCCCTCATTTTTATGTTGGTACGTAGGAACAAGTCCGAAGGTCTTGTCAAACACAAAAGTATAATTAATGAATTCTTTTCTCATACCCCCATTTTATTTGCTTGCGAACATAATTTTCTACAAAATACATATGCACACAAGAAAGGGCTCCCTTGGAGTACCTAGGACACTTTGGGTGATAACACCTTCCCTCTGTGTAACCAACCCCCTTACCTGTAATCTCTGACATTTTATTAGTTTTGATTTGAAAACTTCTTACTTTTGGGTTTTGTTCGTACTTTTCCCTTTTCCCTTGGAAACAATAAAAGCGCGGTGGCGACTCTTGTTATTTGATGTCTAATTTATCCATAGCTTGATGATCATGAATTTACCGTTACATGTTGAAAGCATGATTGTTGATTGTCTCTTGTTGGACCATGAGATCAAGTTGTCTCCCAGAAATTGGCAACTTCCAGAAGTACTTTTATTTCAATTCTGTCTCCAGCATAGTCAGCGTCACAATAGCCTACTAATTTATACTCTCTTTATTTTCTATAAAACAAACCAAGGTTAGTAGTACCTTTCAGATACCTAAAGATTATCTTAACAACAATTAAGTGAGTTTCCCTAGGATCTGATTGGAAGCGAGCACCTAAGCAGACACTGAATAATATATCAGGTCTAGAAGCGGTAAGATACAAAAGAGATCCTATCATTCCCCTGAATAGCTTCTGATTTACCATACTGCTTGCCTCTTCTTTCTCCAGAATACATGTAGGATGCATTAGAGTCTTGGCTTGCTTACATTCTGATAGGTTAAACATCTTTAGAAGTTCCTCTATATATTTTCTCTTATGAGTATATGTTCCTTCTGATCGTTGATCAATCTAGACTCTGAAAAAGAACTTAAGTTCTCCCATCAGACTCATTTCAAATTCTTCCTGCATTAACTTAGCAAAATCCTTGCACAATGATGCATTAGCAGAATCAAAAATAATATCATCAACATAAATTTGCAAAACCAGAATATCATTCTTGAAGGTTTTTCAAATAAGAGTCGTGGCCATTTTTCCTCTGGTAAAATCATTTTCCAAAAGAAAGTTGCTTAGTCTATCATTCCAAGCTCTGGGAGCTTGCTTCAGACCATATAAAGATTTTTTCAGTTTAAACACAAAATCATAATTTTGAGAACTTTCAAAACTAGGAGGTTGATGCACATATACTTCTTCAGAAATATATCCATTCAAGAATGCACTCTTAACATCCATATGATAAAGGATGGTTTATGATTGACTGCAAAAGAAATTAAAAGATGAATAGACTCTAACTTGGAAATTGGATCAAAGGTTTCTGTATGGTCTATACCTTCCTTTCTGACTATAACCTTGTGCTACCAGTCGAGCCTTGTTTCAGACAACCTCTCCTTTCTCATTCAACTTTTTTCTGAAGACCCATCTGGTTCCAATGACATGGAAACCCTTTGGTTTCTAAACAAGATCCTAAAAATAGTTTATGGTGAATTGATTCAGTTCTTCTTGCATAGCCAAAATCCATTCATTATCCAGAAGAGCCTCATCAATTGATGTGGGTTCTATCAGAGACACCAAACCTAGAAGAGTCTCTTAAGAAGGTTTGAATGAAGATCTAGTTCTGACTGGAGCATTCTTGTCTCCTAAAATCAGTTCTTTAGAATGAGAAGTTCTTGATCTACTCTTCTTCTGATGAGTTGGATCAACGATTGCTTTTGGTTGAGTCGTTTCTTTAGATTCTTTGGTATTTCCTTCTGAGTCTTTTTCTCCATAAACAGTATCCTTGGATTTTGAAAGATTAATCTTCAAATCTGCAAATTTCTCAACTAGCTTTGACTTTTCAGGGTCAAGCTTATCATTGAATCTAACATGAATCGATTCCTCAACAATTTGTGTTTTTGTGTTAAAGATTATGTAGCCTTTAGTTCAGAATATCCTAACAGTAAACACTTATGTGCTTTAGAATCAAACTTGCCAAGATTCTCTTTAGTGTTCAACATAAAACATTCACATCGAAAAGGGTGAAAATAAGAAATGTTTGGCTTTCTATTCTTCCAAAATTCATAAGGAGTCTTACCAAGAATAGGTCAGATAGAAATCATGTTCTGAATATAACAAGATGTGTTAACAGCTTCTGCCTAGAAATGCTTAGCCATATCAGTTTCTTGGATCATGGTGCGAGTCATTTCTTTCAAAGTTCTATTCTTCCTTTTTACAACTCCATTTTGATTTGGAGTTCTAGTACATGAGAAATCATGGGAAATACCATCTGAACCAAAAAGATTTTCAAAATGTTTATTTTCAAAAATTCGCCACCATGATCACTTCTGACTTTGACTATTTTGTAATTCATTTCTGTTTGCACTAATGAGAAGAAGGTAGAAAACACATGATGTGACTCATCGTTGTGTTTCAAAAACTTTACCCATGTCCAACGAATGTAGTCATCAACAAAGACCAATCCATACTTCTTTCCATTGATAGAAGCAGTTTTCACTAGTCCAAACAAATCAATATGCAAAAGTTCTAACGGTCTAGATGTAAAAACAACAGTTTTTGCTTTGAAAGATGCTTTAGAAAACTTGCCTTTCTGACATGCTTCAAAAAGAGAATCTGAAGTGAACTTCAGGTTGGGTAGACCTCTGACTAATCCAAGCTTATTTAGCTGAGAAATCCTTCTCATTCTAACATGAACCAAATGTCTATGCCATACACATTGCTCCTCATTAACAGAAATTAGACATTTTACATTTGATCTTCAAGATCAAAAATTCTAATTTTATAAATGTTGTTCTTTCTTTTTCCATTAAAACAGATTGTACCATCTTTCTGACTTATACAACCTTACACGACTTTTGATTAAAGATGATATCATAACAATTGTCACTAAGTTGACTAATAGATAATAGGTTATGCATCAGACCATAAACTAAAATTACATTAGTAATATAAGGAAGTTTACAATTACCAATGGTTCTAGAGCCAATGGTCTTTCCTTTCTGGTTTCCTCCGAAATAAACGAAGCCTCCAAGCTTAAGTTCCAAATCTTGGAACATAGACCTTCTACCTGTCATGTGTCGCGAGTGTCATACCCTCAAATTTTCCTTACCCCACATCAGTTTCTTAAGCCCTAACCCATGAGCATACATACCACACATGTCATCTCATATGCATCAATTCACAATAATCCACACATTCAAGGCGTGGGATTCATCTGTGAAGATTCAAGTTCCCCAAGCCATGTTACGGTGTGCCCAAGCCACCTTAACCACTAATCTCATCCTCAGGCATCCAAAAAGCTTAGAGGATCACTCAAGATATCTCACTTACTCCCCAAATCCAATTTGGGTGGTGAGTCCCCTTTGAATAAGCTTCAAGGTTCACCTGGTCACCCAAGGACCAAACCCTAGTTCTTGACCCTTTTCTGGTTTGTACAAGTCATGATTCACCATGGATATTTACCATGCCATTGAGGACCTCTCGAATACAAAGTTTTTTTATACCCCATACCTCTTAAACACCTCAATGTGACCATTGTATCTCAAACCCTAATCCATCTGGCTTTGGTTCTTTGCAAAACTTATGGCTCAAGAAACACTAATTTGAGGATTCCTTGATCATTGACCTTTCTCATTTTTGATCAACCAATCACACTAACATTAATTCAACATCATTTCATGACAATTACAATCAAAATACACCATTTAAAAATCCATTCAATCCACGTTACAAGTAGTTGGTTTGTTCATGATTTTTCAACTTTCAATGCTTTGATCCACCCATCAATTTGACCTAAAATCATCCCAAAAATGTCCAAATATTATTTAGCATCATGGTATGATCATATGAACTTAAAACATCCACCATTGTGCCTTGGAAATCAAGAAATCACAAAATCCCATTTTTAGGGCATGTTGGTTGGTTACATTTTGGCAAGAATGGCCTATGGGAAGTTCCAAAGACCATAAATTTCTCATTTTTCAAGATTTTTAAATTCCACTTCAAGACAAATGTCCTAAATAACTTCGTCTCCGACTTTGTTTCAAGATCCAAGACCTAATTCTTTGATGAAGGGTTTCAATTTTGCTATTGGCCAAACTGGTCCAACATGCCCACCATGCCCTAAAATCATGTCATGACCACTACTTTGACACATTGCCATTTCCAAACCACAAACCCTTTTGACCTGGTTCTTTTTGAATTCAATCAAGATCATGTCAAGGAACAAATGTCCCAAATTAAGACAAAATGCACGAGCCAACTTTACTTGGGCTTGGTTCAAACATGGGGGTTCTTCCTGATGTGCAAGCCAAATCACAACCAGTCAGAATTTGCAAGTGGATGCACCAAGTCACCAAAGCAGTCCCTTCTGATCCCAATGGTCCACAAACACTCTTCATATGGTAGTGTGATGTAGAAGGAAGTCAACTTGGATGCCAAAACTCCTCACAATATCAAAACTGATCCCATGTGCAAAATTCGGATTTTGCTTAAAATGACAAAAAGCAAAATCCATAGAAGGCTATCTCTTTGCCCTTGTCTATTCCAGATCGATGCTGAAGACCAACGAAAAGTTGTCCATGGTGAAAACAGACTCAGACCACAACCACACTTGTTCCCATTATCCAACTTCAACCATGCCTTGAGCCACTTCCCTTTTCTGACCAATCCTTCACATTCTCCCTCCAAAACCATCCACCCACCTTACCTATAAATAGGTGAAGGTGTCCCCTTAATTTGGCAAGCTTGAAAGCCCCTCAAACCTCTGCTAAATATTTGAGTTGAACCATCCAAGACAAAGATCGTGTTTTTTGAGTTTCAAAGTGTTTTAACTCCAAACAACCATCCAGAAACCTCCACTAACCTTCATTCAAGCTTTCCAAACTCCTAACTCACCTTCCCCAAGCTTCATATGAGCTAAGCCAAGTCATCGGTAAACCTCCCTAAGTTGTTTATGATCAGGTAGTTCTATTCACCCCCATTATCCAAACAATTTATCATTCACCTCGAAATGATCTTCTGATCATTTCCCGTAAGTTTCCAGCTTTTATTACTCAATGCTTAGGATTTAGTTTTTAGATTAGGTCAAGTTCATCCTTCTGGTTTATGGCAGAATACTCCACACTCAGAGCCAATCACTGGATCATGAGTGTAGAGGACAATTTGTTTATGATCATGCAATGTGATTCCATAAAAAAATAGGGTTGAAAATGTGTATTCCCATGTTTTGATTTATGAAGTTTCAAGGTTGAAGGCAACACTGAAGTTGTTGCTTCACACAAAATTTGAATTTGAAAGTAAATCGTGTCGTGTCCTGGTTGGCTGGCTAGCGCGTGAATTCCATTTATTCATTTTGTTTTTATTTAATTACTTCGGTGTGTTTGTTAACACCACCGAGCCTTTGGCCCAGTGGGATAGGGGGTTGATCCCCCCATGACTCCAAGGTCAGGGGTTCAACCCCTAGCATGTGCATTTTCCTTTGTTTCTTTTTCACTTGTCTCATTTTATTTATTTTATTTCACCATTTATTTCCATTTTATTTTTATTTTTTATGTCACTTATTTTATTTATTCTGAAAATAAGTCCATCATAGACCCCCATGATTTTTGCCTCTAGTATTTGATTTTGTTTTATTTCAAGTCATTTGGATATTTTTTGAGGGACTTATGGAGTCTTGAACTTATAGACTAATTAAACCCACCTAGGTCATGATTTGTTTGGTTTAGAGTTGATTACACCTTTCCTGCTTCAAACCTACCATTGGATGATTAAGTATTCATCTATATTACTTTGAAGCATGGATAGGTTGCCCCTATTTCAAATAACTTGAGTCATTTGACTTGTGGATGAAGCCTTACTCGTACTTGTTGACTTGTGGATTCATCTAATACATTATTATTCCTCTTGGTTTATACTAACCCACTAACATTTTATACTTACTTGTTTATGTCATACACTAACTCCTATTACCTTGTTAATATTATACCTTGTTTTTATAACTTGATAACTTAACAACTAAATCAATCACAATCTTTCAAACTTGGGTTTGTTATAGTCTTCCTTTTGTCAATCTATTGATAGATGGACTTGGGGTTGAATAACTTTCATTGTTACAAATCTACGGTAAGTTGATCCATTGATCATCTTCCATACTTTACATCAGTGATAAGTTATTCCCTGGTGCGCGATATTTTGAATCTATTGACCTAAGGATAGATAATCCTCAAGTGTCGGTCCATTGCTCATAACCCTAACTCTACTAACTTTTGATTACCATTAACCTTTTATTATTATTATTATCATTATTACTATCTTTTTTATTTACTTTTATGTCATTTACATTTAAGTACTCATCATCACCATGTCCATTGTATAAACTTCATCATGCATGTTTATTTGTTTGTCTTTACTTTATTGTTATCATACATTTAAAAACAAAAAAAATATGATAAAATTATAAGACCAAGAACAATCCATTTCATTTAATCCACTTGGACTTAGAGGATCTCATCCTAGGACATTTTCTCGGAGGCCTTTTTCATTATCTTTTTGATACTTTGTGAACTTTGGGTTTCATCTGTACTTACGTTCTGGTTGTAAGAATGGCATCATGACACCACCTTAGGCGGACATATTTGTAAGATCATTATACTTTTTTTATCTTAGGTCACTTTTTTTGCATACACAAGGCTTTCTCTTAGGCTATCTTACAATGAGACATTTTATTTTCTTGTTGGTCACTTTGCATTCATGTTGCATAAGCCAAAATTCTAAATCAAATAAACAAACCCTTGATCCAACGTCAAACACAAACATATAATGACTACGATTAGTATTGTGTGCCACAAGCCTTAAGTGGTGGAGAATGAGTGAGAATGGAGCATTCCTACCCTCACTCTAATTATTTTGGACGCAAGACGCTTGACTTGTTGTCTAGAATATTCATCTCTGCCCCTAGACTTTAGTGCAATCTAATCACAAACATTCTTTTCATAAACCCTTGTTTAAGGTAAAATCAACACAACCCATCAAACCTAATTTTTGTGCCTTAGGGCACCCTCCTGAAAACCCTTTTCTCAAAGGTAAAATCAATCAAACACACAAACATTTTCTACTCCAAACTACGGAGCTCTAATTCCTCATCCCCGATGAGTGATACGTAGGCACAAAGGCCACGATCCTTGGCGAGCATAATAATAAAAAACCAAAACACCCTCTCTTTCACACATATCCTTTTGAAAATAAACAATAATTATGATAAATTCCCGTGTACGTAAACAACCCAAATGGTTCCCATGGAGTACCATGGACGTGAGGGGTGTAATACCTTCACCTTGCGTAACCAACTTTCGGACCCAAATCTCGATTGTGAGACTGATTCCTTATCCCTTTTTAGCGCTTCCCGTGCGCGTCTCTTTTCTCAAGGGTTTTATCGACTATTTCCCCTCACCTCTTTGATAGAGGCACATAAATAAAATTCAGCGGTGACTCTTCTGATATTTCCTTCTCCTCTTTGAGGAGGAAATTTCTTTGTTTAGTCCGTCCAGTATCCTCCCTTCCTTTAACCCCGATAGCAACATCGAGCATGCACTTTCCAGGTACTATGACCGGTGTTTCAGCTAAGCTGTTAAGAATGTCTGCGACATAAATTATTTTATCCTTAGGTACCCACTTTCTGGGTCCTCTCTTGTTAGTTTTCCCAGAGTTTCTTACAACTTTGGGTCTTTTAGCAGAAGGATAATCATGAGAGATTTGTGCATGATTCTTAGGTTTCAAAATATAGTTCTTATCCTTAGTATGCTTCTGTATCTGTGCAAAAGTATCAAGCTCAGTGTCAGCAGGCACGAAATGCACATATAGAGGTTTTGGTTTTACCTTCTGACTTTTGTCAGGTTTTATAGATTTTGTACAACCTAAAACTTTCTTTCCATTTCTTCTAACTCCATGGATCAAGAAAGCCATTTTGCTTCTATCTACGCTTTTAGCCAGAAAGTACTAGAATGCTTTGTCATATCTAATGGCGCAATTAGTACCAGAAGCTTATGAGATTATTTCCTCCTCTAGTTTTGAAATTTTGCTTTTCAAAGCAGAGTTGTTACTTTCTAAAGAAAATACTTTTTCATTTAGAGAGGAAATATTTTTCTCAAGCTCTCTCTGAGTTTCATAAGCAATTACTTGGACTTGTTTAAGGTTCTTGTATTTACTCTGAAGAATCTGGTACTTTTCCAGCATTTCAGAGAGACATAATTCAATATCAGAACAAGATAGGTCAGAAAATACCTCTTCAGAATCGAAGTCAGATTCTAATTCTGATAATACCTTGTGTTCTAGTTCTTCAGAACTTGTGGGATCCTGTCTAGTTGCCATCAGTGCAACATTGGCATTTTCTTCGTTAGAATATTTTTCTTCATATTCTGAATCATCCCAATAAGCCATTAACCCATTCTTGACTTTAGAGAAATTATTCTTGGGCCTTTTGTCATTCTTTAGCTTAGGACAATCATTTTTGTAGTGGCCTGGCTCTTTGCACTCGAAGTAGATAACTTCTTTTCTAGAACCTTGCTTCTTTTGTCCCGACGAAGAATCGAAACAACCAACAGTCTTTCTCACTCCTCTGAACTTTTGTTGACCATTTTGCATGTGTTTCCAGAGTTTGTTGACTCTCTTTGAGATTAGAGATAACTCATCATCATCATATGAGTCTTCATCAGATCCTTCTGATTCTTCCCCGACTTGATAGGCTCTTATCTTCTCAGGCTTGGATTTTAGAGCAACAAATTTACCTTGCTTCTGAGGTTCATCTTCTTCTAGCTAAATCTCATGGCTTCTTAAAGAACTAACAAGTTCTTCAAGAATGATATTGTTGAGATCATTTTCCAGCTTCAAGGCAGTTACCATAAGTCTCCATTTTTTGAAAAGAATTCTGATAATTTTCTTGATATGATCAGTTGTAGAATATCCTTTGTCCAACACTTTAAATCCCGCAACTAGCATATGAAACCTTGAGAATATAGTCTCAACTGTTTCATCATCTTCCATTTTAAATTCCTCATATTTCTGGATTAAGGCCAAGGTCTTTGTCTCCTTTACTTGAGAATTTCCCTCATGAGTCATCCTTAGAGAGTAAAAAATGGATTTTGCATAATATCGGTTTGTTATCTTCTCATACTCCGTATAACAGATAGCATTAAGCAATACGGTCCTGGCCTTATGATATTTTTTTAAGTCTTTCTTCTGTTGACCAGACATAACACTTCTTGTTATAGTATTTCCTTCAGCATTTACTGGGTGAACGTAGCCATCGACTACAAGATCCCAGAAATCAACATCATAATCAAGAAAGGAAATTTCTATTCTATCTTTCCAATAGTCAAATATCTCACCATCAAAGCTAGGTGGTTTTGCACTATAATGATCTCTTTCATTATTATTAACAACGTTAGTAGCGCTAGCAGCAACCATTATTTCTCACACAAACTAGATCAATAATGAACACTGTGAGGTGTTCATAAATCTTTTATCACAATCAGAATGGGAGCTCTGATGCCAATTGAAAGTGTGAAAATACAAGAAAGGGGGTTTCAATTGGGTTTTACAAGAAAAAGCTTTTTCCAAAACAAGAACATCATTAACAAGTTAATAACAAAGAGATAAAAACACAAGTATTTTTATCCTGGTTCGCTTGAAACTCAAAGCCAATCTAGTCCACCTGCCAAGGTGATTTTTCCTTATACACAAGGACTGAATCCATTATAATCAACAAATTACAACAAACACAAAGAATAACCTTCTTTGTCTTCTCAAGGATCCAACTATACCTTAGTCTCCTTAAGGACTCACAAAAAACAACCTTCTTTGTCTTCTCAAGGATAACCTCCTTAAGGAATCAAACAAATAGTTTGAATAATATTTTGTATGTTACAAGATGCTTCTACACAAGTAGATTTTACACAAATGAATAACAAACACTTAAAGAAAAATTGTGTACAAATGAATGATAACTTTTCACAAAGAAATAGACTTGTCAAAAAATTGTGTCACCTGCATTTTTCTTTAAGTCTCCAAGTCTTACTTATATAGCATAAGTATAAAACTGTTGGAGGGCAAAATGGAGAAAGCTCATGTGAGCGGCTGTCCACTGCTTTATGGGAAAGGAATGATACTGCATATTATCCTTCGCCCACAAAATCATTGACGGGTATGATGTATAGTATTGTCCTTGCCCACGAAATTAACTAGTGGAAAGGATGTTCAATTTGTACTATGTACTATTTGATCATGTTCCTATTTTGATCTTATCTTCAAATTCATTGGCTTCTGATGAAAGTTGATGAAGCATGAATTGAAGAAACATAAATTTGGATTCATAAACTTTAGAATCTTTGGTCAAAACCTTGACAGTGTCAGTAGTCTGGCTTGAGATCTTCAGAATCTTCAGTCACAACCTTGAAAACTTCAATCGTCTGGCTTGAGATCTTCAGAATCTTTAGCTACATAACACAACTTTAGAAGCTTTCCATTCTTCAGAAATTTGGTGATGAGAGTCACATCCAGAAGCATGAACTGAGAGAACATTGCAGTAGCAACATAGGTCTCCTCAGAAGCTTCTGATGAGTGAATCAACACAAAAGCAGAAAGATCATTGCAACAGAAATATTGAATATCTTTTAGAACTTCTAATAGCTGGCGTAGAAGTGGATTTGGAACATATAGTTCAGAAATTGATGACGTTGCACATCATATATTTAGAATCAGAACTAGTTGTTAAAGCTACACAATAACAAACCATTAGGATACCAAAATTGTTCTCACACAAATACAATATTGTTATCATAAAATGGCAAGGTATAGATACAAAACTAAATCTTGTTCTAACAGAGTTCAAATTCAAGGCCGAAGAGGAAGGTATGAAGAAGTTTTTAATTTCTACATATTTTGATTTTAAATTTATAGACTGCTAGCCCATTCTTTCCTAAGGGCATGAGTTATAAGTCCTCATAATATAAAATAAAAGCGGTGAAAATAGACATCCCTGAGACTTTTTAAGTTGGTGCAATCATTGCAAAATTGCCACCTTCGTGGAAAGGCTACAGAAAGAAATTGTTGCATAGTTCTGAGGACTTCTCTTTGGAGAAAATCCAGAAACATCTCCGAATCGAGGACGAATCAAAGGAGAGGGTGAAACCAGAATTTGTGGGTCTTTCTAAAGCCAATGTCGTGACCACCAAAGGAAAGAAGAAACACGATGGCATGAAGAGTCATCTTAGACCCAAAAAGGAACATAACAAGTTCAAGAATTCCAACGGTCATAAGGGTCCGAAAAGTGGACCTTTCATTTGTGGAAAATTTGGACACTATGCTAGAGATTACATGAAAAACAAGTTAAAAAACAAGAACAATGAAGTTCATTCAAATGATGACATAATTTCTACAGTGAGCGGAATTATGGCAATCAAAGGCAAAGTTCAAGGTTGGTGGTATGATACATGTGCTACGGTGCATGTCTCTTATGACAAGGTTGATTTGAAAACCTATTCTGAGACAAATGATGGACAAGAAGTACAGATGGGAAATGAAGTACGATATAAAGTTATTGGAACCATATCGGTCGAACTCAACTTCACTTCTGAAAGAAAGTTACTCTTGTTAATGTGCTTCATGTCCACGACATGAATAAGAATCTTGTTAGTGGGGATTTATTGGGAAAACCGGGTATTAAATCTATTTATGAATCTGGAAAACTTATATTGACCTGTAATGGTGTATTTTTTGGAAAAGGATATTCCGCTGAGAGAATGATCAAACTATGTACTACTGACAATATTATTAATGAAATTTCTAATTATGCTTACATGCTTTAATCCGTTTCTTTATGGCACAATAGATTAGCATATTCCGATATTAGTCCTATGAAGAGACTAATTAAATCTGCATTGATTTCATATAATATAAATGATTTTAAAAAATGTGAATTATGTGTTAGATCAAAGATGATTAAGAAACCTTTCAAAGGTGTTGAAAGGAATACAAATCTACTTGATCTTGTACATTCAGATTTGTGTGAATTTAATGGCATGTTAACCCGTGGGGGAATAAATATTTTAGAACATTCATTGACGATTCTTCTAGATACACACATGTATATATATTAAAGAATAAAGATGATGTTTTAATGCCTTTAAGATTTATAAAGCAGAAATGGAAAATCAATTAAGTGAAGTATAAAAGTCCTTAGGAGTGATAGGGGTGGTGAATACTTTTCTACTGAATTTGATGCATTTTGGGAAGAACACGGCATAATACATGAATGATCGGAACCTCGCATACCACAACAAAATATCAAGAGATGATGAATTCCATGTTGGTGCATTCTGAATTACCCCTCAATTTATGGGGTGAGGCCTTACTATCTGCTTGCCATATAATTAATATAATTCATTTAAAGAAAATCGATATTTCTCCATATGAGGCATGGAAAGGTAGATCACCAAATATCAGTTACTTTAAAGTATGGGGGTGTGTGGCTTACTACAAAAACATGGATCCTAAAAGAACCAAGTTGGGTCCTCGAGCGATAAGATGTGCCTTTGTAGGATATGCACAAAATATTAAAGCATATAGACTCTTAAGTTTAGAGATTAATGTAATTATAGAATCCCGGTATGTAGAATTTTTTGAAAATCTTATCACCAAGGATAAAGAATCAGAGTCGGTCGTAAATAAAGAATCTTGTGAAAAGGATTCCTCTTGGATTGTAGAAATATAACCTAAAGAAACTTCTCGAATTATTGAATCACAACCTGAGCCAAGGATAAGCAAGAGAGTCCAGAAAAGAAAGAATCTAGGACCAGACGAAATTGATCCTCAATTTATTTCTTTATCTAGTTGAAGGAAATTGTAAGAATTTCATGCAAAGTATTCCGGTCATTCTTCAATTAGAGAATGGTCCTAAAACTTACAAGGAATCAATAACTTCAAGGGACTCCTCTTTTTGGAAGGACGCTATCCAATATGAAATGGATTCAATTGTGTTAAACCACACTTGGGAGCTTATTGACTTACCAAAGGGATCAAGGCCTATTGGATGCAAGTGGGTGTTTAAAAGGAAATATCATAGTGATGGTACCTTACACACTTATAAGGCCAGATTAATGGCAAAAGGATTTAGATAAAAGGGAGGTATATAGTACTTTGACACATATGCACCAGTAGAAAGGACAACCACAATTAGATTGTTGTTTGCCTCAGCCTCTTTAAATAACCTTATAGTTCATTAGATGGATGTTAAAACAACATTCCTAAATGGAGATCCTAATAAGTAAATCTACATGGAACAACCAGAAGGTTACGTGCTTCCTGGAAATGAACTAAAGGTGTGTAAGCTTGTCAAATCCTTATATGGCCTAAAACAAGCACCAAAATAATGGCATCAAAAATTTGATTATGTGATGCTCTCAAATGGATTTATTCCTAGTTCTTGTGACAACTGTTTATACACAAAGGTGTGCAAAAACACTGTAATATTTATTTGTCTCTATGTTGATGACATGCTAATAATTAGCAATGATTTGAATGGAATTTTAGAGACAAATAGGTTTCTAACTTCCACTTTCAAGATAAAAGATATTGGACTTGTTGACACAATTCTAGGGATCAAACTTAAGCGAAATAGTGGGAGTTATGAACTTAGTCAAACACACTACATTGATAAAATACTTGATAAGTCGAAACACCTACAATTTAAGGAAATAACCACTCCATTTGATCATGTTGTCAAACTTCAAAAGAACAATGGAAGAGCAGTAGCTCAATTGGAATATGCAAGTGCAATAGGGTGTCTTATGTACTTAATGCAATGTATCTGACCCGATATATCATTTGTAGTTAGTAAAATGAGTAGATTTACTAGTAATCCAAGTAAAGAACATGAGAAGGAAATCACGAGGATTTTTGGCTATCTATTAAAAACCAAAGACCCTGGCCTTAATTATGGTAGGTTCCCTGCCATACTAGAAGGATATACCAATGCGAGTTGGATATCTAACATTGGAGATCATAAATCTATAACTGGGTGGATATTTACACTAGCTGGAGGAGAAATTTCTTGGAAGAGCAAGAAATAAACATGCATTACTCTTTCGACCATGGAATCAGAGTTCATGCCTCTCGCTTCTGCTGGTCAAGAAGCATAATGGTTAAGGGATATTCGGTTGGAAGTTCCATTGGCTAAAGATAATGTTTCAAAGATGATGATACACTGTGATAGCCAAACCACTTTAGCAAGAGCATTCAGCGAAGTATATAATGAAAAGTCTAGGCATATAGGACTTAGACATTTGTTTGTTAGAAAATTGATTAAGGATGGAATCATTTCACTCACCTGTATACGAACAAGATATAATTTGGCCGATTCATTTACTAAGCCACTGGCCAGAGACTTAGTAAAAATATCCTCGAGAAGTATGGGGTTGAAACTCCTTGAATAAGAGTTCCAACAGTGGTACCCAATCTTATGTTAACAAAACATTAACTTCAAGATTCAATGGGTAACAACAAATTGTTGATTTGGATGTAACTCAAGCATTGAGTAATAATGTTGACTATTTTAATTAGAGGGTTGAGGTTTTCAAAACCCCTTAATGAAGTTCATAACCGAGGAAAAGTATCTCGTGGAAAAGGATACAACATGAACTTCACCTATGTGAATTTCGAGATGGTGTCGTCTCAAAGTGAGAGTTAGAGTTTCTCTCATGAAACATTCATGAAACAGGATAGCATGTGGCCATAAATAAGTGTTAAGCGAGATATGTAGAGGAAGAACCTTTAAAGAGTGTGTTTAAGGTAATGCAGGTCTAATCATATGGATTAATGGTTTAAAAGCATTGCTACCTAATATTCCGATTAAACTTTGCGTTATCCTCACTAAGGTTAAGTTTTAAATTGAAATATACCTAACTATACTAACACTCTTTATATCTCATTTTCTGAAATTAGTTTTGTCATTGTTAGAACAAGTGAGGGATCATTGGAAATTATGAACAATAATTGCCATGGGTATGTTCCAATACGACAAAAATTGGTAATTGAGTTAATGACAATAAAGGCATTGCAAATAGTCCCACATAGAAAGTGGAGCTAACTTTAAAAACATTTATAAATACGTTGAAACATTAAACTCACCAAAGGAGCTAAAGAGGATAAGGTGCCACATGATATATGTGGTGGTCCCAAGCATTATGCCACATGTCACATCCAAACAACCCATCGTCGGTGTAGTCACCGGGTCCGGAACCGAGACCGGGTCCGAGGGTGTGGGCGTAGAGGCACTAGTGGTGGCTTCTAGGCGGAACATGAGCACTTAAGCATGATGCATCGGAGAAATTGGGCTATTTTCAGCGTTAATGAGATGGCGCTCCGACGGTCGGCCTTCGGTCGACATGCTGCGAATTAATTTTAATTATTGCTCCAGGATTTTGGTCGTTGCTTACAATTTAAATTTCAAATTTAAAATATACAACACTTTATGAAATGATGCATTGTATTATTATAGGTGAACCATTGGAACATATGCTGAAAAGATGTTGTTTCATCAAGAGTTGCAAACTTATGAAACAACACATGCCTGACCTATAAATACATGACTTTGAATTCGAAAATCATTCACTAGAAAATCATACATCGTCTTCAATATTCCAGACACACTTCCTTGCATTCGAGTTACTCAACAGACTTGTGCAGACTCGATTAAGAGGCTGGATTATTCTGGGTATTCTTGTTTTCCAACTCTAAGACAACAAAGAGAGTGCTTGAAATACTTTTAAGAAAAGTGGTTGCATTCACGATTCATACCTGGATCCTTTTAATCTTACCGGAATATCTAACACACTTGTCTCTTCCCTTCTTTTGTTCCTTCTTGAAAACCTAGTTCTATATATAGTTTTTGTACTTGCATATCCATATCTAAAATCACAAAAAATCCAATTTTGCATTGTGAAACAACACAAAGATTCTTCATACAAAAACCCACAAATCGATCGTATAGTACCCTTATGCAATTGGAGATTGAAAGAAAAAAAATGGTTATAAATTTGATGTTTTTGTGTTCTTGATTTTAAGGAAGAAGACGAAGAATATGTTAAAATCCATAAACCTCTTTTAGCGACAAATTTTCCGTCGTTAAATTAGTCACAAAAGTTTAATGTCACATGTCATTTACTACATCAACAAAAATTGACGACATTATTGAAATTCCGATCGAAAGTACTAACGTGATTCAACTTTGATTCAACTTTCAAACTTAAGGGAGCAAAATAGTGTTTTTAAAAGTTTAAGGAGTAAATTGAACCCTGAATCAAAGATAAATGATGAAAAATGGTATTTATCCTATATTATATGAGATAAATTATCATAAAAGTACAATATTTCAATTGATAAACTGTTAGGGGATTTCATAATGCACCCTATGTATTACTATGACACTACGTGAAAATACAAAAATACCCATAGTTTTCGGAGATGCATCTCCGGATACACTCTAATTCAATAGAATTCTGACATAACGTTAAAAAAACTACTGAGATGCATCTTCGTAAATATTACAGAGATGCATCTCCGGACGATATTGGTTCTAAAACGCGCCAGAACCCTTCTCTTTCCTCACTTCTAAAAAAACACCATAATTTTTTTTTCAAACTCTCTCAACTCACATTCTCTCAAAAACAATCAACCAAGTTCAAAGCTTCTTCCATCAACATCAAGTACATCCGAGATATCATTCAACACTAAAGTAAACTCTCATTTTGTAAGGCAACATCACACTATTGACTGTAATATTTATTGATCTTTTAGTATTTGTGTGTCATTTTTATTACATATTTGCAACGCCCTTACTGATGATTTGTGTGTTCCAACACTATTCAGGAGTGATTAAACATTTTTTTTTAAATCATGTACAGTGTCAAAAAAAGGATTTCATGAAATAAGAGGATATGACTTCAATGAAACTTTATCTCATGTGGTGAAACTTATAACCATCGTGTTGATTCTCGCTCTTTCCATTTCATACAAATGGACCATCCAAAATTTAACTGTCAACAATACATTCTTAAACGAATCCTTTGATGATGAAGTCTACATGGAACAACCATACGGGTTTTTGGTTGGTCATCAAGATCTTGTATGCAAACTCAACAAAGCCTTTTTTTGGCCTCAAATAAAATCCTTGACAATGGTTTAAAAATATCAAAAAGCTTTTCTTCATCTAGGTTAAAATCTAGTCAATGACACCCTTAATTATTTATCTTATCTCAAAACAAGCTAGTTATCTACCTTATGGTGTATGTTGATGATATCATCGTCACATGTAGCTATGCATGTATTATTTAGGGACTCATTACTAAACTTAACCTTACTTTTTCTCTCAAGCTTTTAGGTGATTTGGACTACTTTCTAGGTATATATGTTCACAAGAACTCCAATGGCACACTATTTCTTGCTCATTCCAAATACATCAGGGACCTAATCAAATAAACTAATAAGTTTGAACACAACACTATTTTTACTCATATGAAGTCCACTTGCAGAGTCAAGATGATAATATCATACTTATTACCTGATCTTTATCTACAAGTCATTGGTATGCCAATTTATGTATGGACCTATTAAAGTTTGTTGGTTTGCAATCAAGTGAAACTTAGGTATCTCATAGGAACTTTTGGTCATGACTTACGTTTTTACCATATGTCTATCATTACACTCATTATTTTGAAGGCCTTTTTGTGATGATAACTAGGCACCTGATCCTAATGAAAGAATAAATACACCATGAAGGGTAATTTATTTTGGCCCTAACTTGTTCTCATGGTGGTCCAGAAAATAACTTATTGCAGCTCTATCTAGAAATTAGGCTGATTATAAAATCTTGGAACATGTAGCAACTGAACATCTATAAATTTAAACTCTCCTTCAATATTTATGTATTCTAGTGTAGCCTCCTCTAGTGTTATGTGATAATCAATCCATTGTGTTTTTGGATCCCAACAATATTGTTCCATTCAGGAACCAAAAATGGATGAAGCTGGTGAATTGGATATCTTGAATTTGTGGTGTTTATCTCTATTATAGCAGAATGTTGGACCTGTATGGTTAGCACTCCAACTCCAAGCTAGTTCAACATTCAAGATGAGTATAATCAAAAGTGGAGATCTGAGAATGTACCTTATTTTCGGTGTGGAATAACTTGTATACCTAAGGTCAAGCGGAGTGGATTTAATCTGAATTAGGCCTTAGCTATTTGGGCCTTTGGTTGGCCTAGAACACCTATCTTAAATCCCATGACCAAACACGTGGAGATTGACTTTTTTTATGCAAGAAAAAGTAATTTTAAAACCATTCTCTCTAGTCCATGATCCAAAAACAGCTTAATGGGTAAATGTGCTCACTAAACCCCTATATTCATCTAAGATTTTACACATCTGAGACAAGTTGAAGGTGTTTCACAAACTTAAAGTGACTGATTGTGCTTCAAAATCATGTAACCTACGAGATGCAATCTAAGAGGGGGTCAATTAGGAATGCTGAACTTTCTTGATATCTGTAAAAGGACCACGCTTCCAATACTTATAAAAGGACTTCAAGGGACATTCTGGAGATTCATCTCTGGATACACCCAAATAATATACATAGATGCATCTCTGGACCATATTTTGATCAAAATGTGGTGGGTCTCAGAATATCACATTTTGGTTTGGTTTGGATGTATTCAGAGATGCATCTCCAGACACTTAAAGGGCAATTTTAGATTTCATGGGTGTGGAAGGCACCACTAGGGGTGGAATGAGCATTCCCATAAATTGTAGGGGTGGGCATCAGTTTGAACTGGTTCAAGCCTAAACCACCCAACCGACATAACCCTCGGTTGAACTAAATAGACCCAAATTCCGCTACAAACAACTGTTTATTTGGTCTAGAGTGAAACGGGTTTGGATAATCAGGCCGATCTATTTTAGAATGGAATGACTTGTTTTTGGCTAGTAATAAATCTATCTTAAAATCACTTGTATTCAACTTCAACTTGAAAATTGATTATTTTTTGTTTGGATGTTTTTTCAAAATTAATTTTCCTCCTCCAAAAGCAATTCTCTTAGAAGCTATAATTCTCAGCTTTTGATTTTAGCATAACCAATTCTATATTTATTATATTTGATTTGTTACAACTCCTTTTAATTTTCATTATTCACCCTCTTTAATTTTTATAAATTACTTATTTTCTTTTTAATTTGTATTAGAATTTATTACCATTTTGGTGAGTATACATTTAAAATTAATTTTGATAAAAACTATCCAAATATTAATTGATCACAATCACTTCTATACTCCCATAAGCCTTTGCAATGTTATAATGAAGATTTACGAAGGCCATAGCTAATAGGATAAAGGTTATCCTCCCATAGATCATTGATGTTGAGTATAGTGTGTTTGTAAAAGGGCGGCTTATCATTGATAATGCGCTCATAGCAATAGAATGCTTTCATTGGATGAAAAAAAAGAAAAAGGAAAGAAAGGTGTAATGGATCTTAAACTTGATATGCCCAAGACGTGTGACATGATTGAATGGAGTTTTGTCACTAGGGTTTTGGAGGCTATGGGTTTTTCGAAGGCCCTAGTGCACTATAAATTCTCATCAGTGTCCTATTAGATTTTCATCAATGGCCAACCTAGAAAGATTGCCTTTCCTAAAAGTAGGCTCCGACAAGGAGACCCTCTTTCCCCTTACCTTTTTATTTTGTGTGAAAATGTTCTTTCTAGATTGTTTAAGAAGGAGCCTGAGGCGAAGCATATTCATGGGATTCAAGTAGTGAGAAAGGAGCCCCAAGTTTCTCCCACGTTTTTTTGTAGATGATAGTTTACTCTTTACCCATTACAATGCCAAGGAAGTAGATTGCATCATGAAGACTCTTGCAAAGTACCACCATTCCTCCGACCAAGTGGTCAACTTGGATAAATCAGAGGTGTCTTTTAGTCAAAATATGTGTAATGAAGTCAAAGATATGATCCACAATAGGATGGGAGTAAATGTTGGTTCTATGTGTGTCGCGACGCGAAAAACAACCGGAGGGGAAAATACAGAGTCGCCACCGACGCTATTCATCCTATGACGGAAAGGGAGCGCAGGACTAACCTAAGAAAGGGAAAGGAACGGTCTTACGACCAGAGATTACAAGGTACGGGAGTCGGTTACGCAAGGGGAAAGTATTAGCACCCCTCACGTCCGCCGTACTCGACGGGATCCATACTCAAAAGATAGCTCAAAGGAAAGGAAAAGGTTGCTGCTAATAAACTGCTCAAAGAAACTACACAAACTGGACAATAAACAGGTGGGGGAGAGAAAGAAGACGGAGGAAGGGGACTCGGCAGGATGTCGCATCCTGGGCCTACGTAGTTTGTCAGAAACAAACATCAGAGTCAACGTAGTTCGGGGAAAGGAGACATGCTCGCTAAGACATTGTGTCTTATGCCTACGTATCTTCTCTATCCAGAGGAGAATCAGAGCACTCGTAGCTCGGCTAACGCACGCCGAAACAAGACACCAAAAAGGGACGCTGAGACGTCAAAAGACACACTCAAAAGGAAACAGAATGCCAATACATGGACTTACGCCTGACTCCTGACAATAACCCAACAAAAGGAAACAGAATGCCAATACATGGACTTACACCTGACTCCTGACAATAAAAATCGCTAACCAACGAACACCAAAGAAAAGGGTTGTCAGAATGAACCCCAACAAAGTAACAAAATATCCAGAATAAACCCCAATATGTACCAGTCACCACAAATGAACCCCAAAAGGTAAACCCCAATATGAATGACAACCGTCATAAATGAACCCCGAGATGAACCCCAATATGAATCCCAACGTGAATAACAATCATCACAAGTGAACCCCGAGATGAGCCCCAAATGAATGACAACCGTCATAAATGAACCCCAAGTGAATAACAATCGTCACAAATGAACCCCGAGATGAACCCCAAATGAATGACAACCGTCACAAATGAACCCCGAATATGAACCCCAAGTAATAACTATCATCACAAATGAACCCCGAGATGAACCCCAAATGAATGACAACCGTCACAAATGAACCCCGAATATGAACCCCAAATAACAACAACCGTCACAAATGAACCCAGAAGATGAACCCCCAAATGAACCCCAAATGAGTGACAAACATCACAAATGAACCCCAAAGATGAACCCCAAATGATTAACAATCGTCATAAATGAACCCCGATATGAACCCCAAATGATATCAGAAGAAATCCCCAAGGTATAAACATACCGTACACGCCCACGCTGAACAAACAGGTACTCACACCAAAACAACGAAAAGGGTGAACACACACAAAAAAACAAAAAGGGTTCCCGGAGAGATTGCTCACAACCTCCTGCCTACGTATCTCATCTGGTATGAGAATCAGGGCGACGTAGTTCCCCTTACCAGGGGTAAAACACTCTCCTAACCAGAGACCAGGGAAGCAATAAACTAATAGGGAGACTGAAACTCGAGCCTAATAGTTGTCATGCAATCAAAATCCCTACATTGAGGTCTCTAACAAGAATTTGACTCAACCTGGACGCGAGTCGACTCAAGTCTAAACTCTACATACGTTCAACTTCCTCAGAAGTTAATCGTACGACTCCTACAGAAACGAAGATGAGAAGAGGAAAGCAAATAAACACACCAACACAAGTGAACAAGCATCACACACTATATCCATACAAGAGGCCCAAACAATGGGTGGGCTTAAGTCAAGAGGGGTCATATCAACCTCGACAAACAAGCCAAACTGTAAGGGGTAATCTGTAGCTCTTAACCACTGACATTGAATGTCAGGGTGAGCAGATCAAAATGATAATGAGGATGAGACCTCATAGCTCTTAACCCCGGCCAGGGTGAGCTCATGACATAGAAAGCGTGGGGATCCAGAAAGTGGGATCCTATTCCACTTGACAGACTTTGTACAAAGATCTGGGGCACATGTTTAGAAGCATCAGCACGTATTGCGAGCATAAAGAACGACACACTGAATAACGGGGGATCGACTACTAATCCTTTTTATCCGTCAATTGCCTCTTCACTTGGAGGTCTTATCAAATATCACATGCCTCTCCTTGGAGGTCTTTGGGCACAATTTTAAACAAACACAAACAGAGCCTTTGAAGGAGGACTTGCCAGCAAAATGCCTGCCAAAAAGGTGACAGGACTTCAGACTACATGGAGTAAGAAGCTAACTACCTGAGTGGTGTATCAACCACAATCCAATTCTCAAGCAAGAGCTAAAGCAAGCAAGCAACTAAGGTACCTGTACAAAGACTAAACAGTTAGTACTTCAGTTATAAAACCAGAAAACAAGCAGTGAAACCCTCTAACTGCTACACAATTTAATGCATAAGTGCCTTAGCCCTCAAATAAGCTCATGAGCTCACCACATCAATTAAATCCTACAAAACAAATATAGGTTAGAACTCAATGCATTTTGTATCTCACAAACATCAATGATGAGTATCCAAACCTGAAACACAAGACAAAGTTAGTTTATGTACGTCCAATCAACACAACAAAACCCTAGTACAAAGACTAAACTCAAAACCTAACCAAATGACCAATCCAGGACCCAACCTTTTGCACATTACACCTTCAAACACTCCCCAAAATGTCCTCAAAAGGACCAACATCAAATCCATAACCAAGTGCCTCAATTGGCCTATGTAATATAATGACCAAAAATATGCACAAAATAAACTTCCAACTTAGAAAATCCATATCAAATCAGAAATGCATGCAATGACTTTGGGATTTTTTATACAAGTTTCTTATGCCATGAATGTTCAACATGCAAAAGATCAAATCTAGAATGATGCAAATGCTATGTGAACAAAAATGCACCAATTCAATGTCAAAAATGTGACACAAATTGTCACATTTTTCTCTCTGTGTCAAAAATGATGATAATCATGTGAGAAAAAATCCAAACCAGTGACCAATAATTCATGTAATGTATGAATGTTATGCATACAAAAAATTGGATCAAAAAGCTCAAAAATGAGGATTTCACAATGCATTGAATGCAATAGGTCCATTTGGCACAACCTTGATTAAAAAATTCCCATATAAAAATCCAGACATCCAAAATTCATGAGTTCAGCACCATAAAAAAGTAGACATCAATACAAAACCATGAAAAAAATTGGGACTCATTTGGACTATTTTTGTATTTTTTATGAATTTTACAAACTGACCAAAATAAATGAATTATCAAATGAAAATGGAGGGAAATGAAATTATTCAAATCAAATCAGAAAAATCAGGAGCCACACGATCTGGCGCGCGCATGCAATCAACGGTCCAAGTTCAACTGAATGAAACGCAACGTTTCATTAATGACTCAGCCACCCAGTCATCAGTCAGCGCATGCGTGGCTTGGTCAAACAATCATCATCCAATCGTTATGCCACGCCTGAAGCCACATGTCTCCCACATCAGCCAAACCCTAATACACACAGACGCCGGAGCTACAGCTCCGGTCGTCTTCTCCGGCGAGCCCCACGGTGGCGCCGCCGTACATTTTTCCTGAAATTCACGAGATTTATACCATTCTACTCGTCTCTCCACGCTGATTCCAAATATGACCTTAACTTCTCCTAAATCATCCTGGATTTTGCAAATCGAAGACAAGAAGTTTCTAGATCCAAACTTCCATTCACCATAACATCCTCAATTCTCACTCAAACTCAATTCTAAGCATATACTCGTGATCTACACATCAAGCTCTACAGTTCTATAACCTAAAAACAGCAAAAGGAGAGGATGAAAATGGCATCACCTGGAAATGGAGCTCTCTGAATACGCGATCTCTCAAGCTCTACTGCTCCAGATCAAACTCCTTGAACTTCATTTGAAGCTTTGTGCAAGAAGAAACGGTTGAAACCTCTTGATCATGCCTCAATTTCCAAATTCCATTGCCATGAGAATGCACATGAACTGCTCGAAATCTGGCTGAATTGCACCAAACAATGGATGATTCTTGATCAATGAAGGATGAGGATCAAGAATATGCAAGAATCTTTGAGGCTTGTGTGGAGAAAAATCAAATTCGATTGAGAGAAAATTTTGGAGAGACTCTTGAATTCTATATCTGAAGTGTTAATTATCGCAGTTAGGATTAGGGTTTGGCTATTTGTATCCCTTGCTAATGACACTGCTAATCCTCTTTTCCATTTATTAATCATGATTAGTGAGATATGAAGCCATTTGCAAAAATGCAAAATGAGCTCACATGCCCAAAATACACGTGTTCTGCTCCATGCTATGGCTTTAATCCACTCATGAACAACCATGGGCTAGGATTTTAAGATTAATTTGCTTGCATCTTAAGCCAAGAATGAATGGTGGAGATTTTCTTCAATTTGCACATGTGTGAAATAATGAACATACATGCCCCTCTCATGCATGGCAATGGCTTATTTTCACTCAAATATGGTCTATGAAGCATGCTGAATTGAAGCCTTGCCTTGATTCTTTGTGAATTTTGATTAGTAGCATGATATTATCCTTTTAACAAATGTGAAATAATGTGACTTTTGGCCATGATTCATCTTGCACATCTGAGTCAAATAATGTTGATTTGAGATGCCTTGAACATGAGAAGCATTTTGCAAAAAGAATGAACCAATTTGAAGCATTATATCAAAAGTTATGCCATTTTGAATTTCCATGCACACCTTGTGATCAAATGACCATAACTCCTCAACCAATCATCATATGGACATGAATTAGGACTTTTTGGAAATGGGAGATAACGATCTACAACTTTTATGTTCACCACAAATCCATTTGAAATAGCTTTGTTATTTCAAAGTCAAGTTGAATGTGGATCAAAAACTTGCCAAATTTGGAAACTTTGAATTATAGGTCACTTTCCATTTTTAGTAACTTTTGCCGTGACCTTCAAATCTTCAAGATGGATGTTTAGAATGATGAATAGACCCCATTTGAACATGATTGAAGTGTCTCAACTCATTTCCCCACCTTATAGCCCTCATTTGACTGCACAGTTGACTTTTGGTCCTCAGATGACCTTGAGATGTCTTGATGATGATAGAACCATGATGATGGTGATATATCTTTGCAGATAAGATGATGCTCAAGACCTTTGAAGAATCAAGAAACCCTAATTGAAGCCCACCCTCATATGGTTGATGATCAATTCATAGAGACCCTCAGGCTTGAATCTCCTAACTTCCCCATCTTCTGAAAAGACTTTGGAGGATGACCTGCTTATTTTCATATGAGATGCAAAATGCAATGCCTAATGTCCTAAAACATGAAATGCAATGACCCAAGCTAGTCTCAAGAAGAGGAGGGCAAATTTTGAGGTGTTACAGCTGCCCCTATTCAATCCACTGGAGACTCGAAAAGAAGATAGCAGCGGCTTTCGCACTTTCGAGGTATTAAAGGATTGAATACAATAAAAGCCTGAAAATTTGCACCGGAGTGAAGTGAAGTAACAATGCCTGTCAGAATCGGCAAAGAGGTGGTCTTGAAAGAAGAATCTGTCTGGTACGGTGAGAGTCGGTCTGAATACCGAAAAAGAATGTTAACCGGGATACCAAAATAAATGGTAACACAGAAATAACCATGGCCTGAATGCCGCTCATCAGTCTGAATACTAGAAATGACTCCAATCTGAGCATCGGACGATATGAGATTATTAATATCGGTCTGAACACCGAGAGACTGGCCTGAATGCCACTTCGGTCTGAATACCTGAAAAATTGGCCTGAATGCCACAAGTTGCATCGACCTGAATGTCGGGAACTTCTTCGATTTGAACATCGGAAAACTAGCCTGGATGCCACTTCGGTCTGAATATCGGAAACCTGGCCTGAATGCCACAAGTTGCATCGACCTGAATGTCGGAAACTTCTTCGATCTGAACATCGGAAAACTGGCCCGGATGCCACTTCGGTCTGAATACCGGAAACCTAGCTTGAATGCCACAAGTTGCATCGACCTGAATGTCGGAAACTTCTTCGATCTGAACATCGGAAAACTGGCCTGGATGCCATTTCGGTCTGAACACCGGAAACCTGGCCTGAATGCCACTTCGGTCTGAATACCGGAAACCATGCCTGTCAGCATCGGCAGAAATAGGGAAAATGATAATCGAGGCGGCGCGAGGGCCAATGACCCCTGTTGGGAAAAATAAAGATAAGCCACGAACAGGCTGCCCCTATTCAATCCACCGTGAACCTGCCGATATGAACAGCCTCTGCTTTCAGATGATCAGGGTGAAGAGTGGTTTAATACCAAGAACAAACGAACAATTTGCGCTCTGCTGGGAATTAATATTATTGTTTTTTGCTTTTCTTGAACCCCAAAACTTTTTTGATTTTTTTTTCTTGGACCCCTACACAAATATTTTTCTTTCGCACGGATGATCCCTGATCACCGCATTTGAACCCCGACAACTTCATGTCACTCTTGCTGCCAAACAATGAACCCCGTTCTCCATTTGAACCCCAGTCGCCTGACGATAACTCTCGATCGTCATTGTGAACCCCGTTCTCCAGAAGACACCTTGCCTCCTTTTCTCCATTTGAACCCCGTTCTCCATTCTCCTGTGTTAATTCCGTTGGCAACGTCGGAAATAACACCAACCATCACTCTGGTGGCGACATACCAGAGGGTACACCTTCACAAAAGGAAGGTAGCATGTGCATTTCTTCCCTTGAAGACACCCGTAACGACTTCTGTTGGCCTCGCCAAAGTCTAAGGTGACACATGATCAGAAGACAATCCTGAGGACCTCATCCCGGATACAATCTTCCACTACAATCTCCATCTCCAGTTGAACCCCGTTCTCCAGAAAATGCCCAGCACTTCCTTTTCTCCATTTGAACCCCGATTTTTGCGCTGATCGCGTAACGTTCTCAAATCTTCATTTCCATCTCCGTACGACGGAATCTCTTCCTCCAATATTGCGCTACTGGGGAATACTATTGATTCAAAATCACGATGATAAACTCCTCAGAGTAACATCTTCACCAACCAGCTAAACCAAATCTCAAACAGTAACCACGGCTCGAGACTAGCTTATGCTTGCAATGCCGATGCATGATTTTTACAGCGTAATGCTCCATAACCATGGAAATGCTATGCAATTAGTTATGCAATATGTTATGCTTCTCTAAATGATGAATGCATAAAAAGTATCCCCCTCGGGGAACGGCACGAGCAACTCTGTTGAGGAACTCGATATCGCTCCAATCTCCAACCCTGCTTGGGATAACACCAATGTCGATGAAGGAGTAACCCCTAGTGGGGATGACCTCCACTGAACTCGATCTGCTGGGGAAGAAAACTGGGGAAAACACTACCAATGCATACCCCTGCCGGGGGAACAGCAACCTTCAGGCCTGGCTGCTAAGGAAACACCGATCTCGAACCCGCTGGGGAGATACGGAATATTTGACACGGAACACTCGTCGACTCGTCGAACACTGGTACTCACCATCTAACCACAATGTCAACTTTCCATTTTTGAGAGCTCCCGGACTCATCCGGTCCTTCCTGATTCATCCGGTCTTTCCTGATTCATCACCTTATATTCCCGACTTCTCCCTACTTCGAGAAAATCGACCTCCTTAGATTCGTGCCAACTCTCCAATCCTCAGACTTTGAAGAGTCTTCTTGATTGACCCTCAAGGATCGTCACAATTCTTTCACCATCTCATACACCATTCTTCAATTCCTCGTCCCTGATTGGACCTCAAAGGGATCTTTTGTCAAAAGGAAGCGCTTCGCACTACCACCTGCAAGTGAGTGAAAATAACTAACAGCACCTGCAACAGAGATCGTCAGATAAAACGTGCCCCAGGCGTGCCAAAATTTCAACACCCAGGTCACTCTACCTTCCGAATAAGATTTCATGTTTCAATCCTCTAATCATGCATTGGAAGAGACCCCTACATCTCAAAATGCAAAGATTCTTATCAAAATAAATGGATGTTTTTGCAATCAAAGCGGTAATGAAAACAAAAACAAAATTATTTGACTGAATATGCATTTTATTGATTGAAAAAGGTGGCTCGTAACTGAGAAGTACACAGGAAGCAATCCCTGAAAAAAGGTAATCGCGCACAAAAGGAAAATCTATCCTAATGGCAATGGGAACCCGTGATCTCATCAAGTTCCAACCCGGTTACAACCCATATGTCCTCAAGACTCTCCGCGCTTTCTGCCTTCCGAAACAAGACGCTTCCGACCGATCTCCGCTTTCAGATTATCATCGTGTCCTATCCAAAGTACAAACGACCATGCTAGACGCAGTTGTTCGTTTCGCTCCTTCTTTTGCTTGGACCGCCCTTTCGGGTTTTCAGTCCACCGGGATACCCTTTTTTGCCCAAGCCTCCCTTGTGGGGTTTTCGACTTGCCGGGTGTACAGTTTTTTCCTTTTTATCCCTAATTTTTGCTCGAACCTTTTTCATTTTCGTTTTTTTTTTTTTTTGGTTCGCCGGGATGCCCCTTTTTGCCTGGACTATTTTATTCTTTCCGTCCAGCGGGTCTCTTATACGAAGTATTTTTTAACTGCGTCCGCATTCACAGGGGATGGAAAATCCTCACCATCCATGGTCGTCAACAACAAGGCTCCGCCAGAGAAAACCTTCTTGACCACGAATGGACCTTCATAATTGGGTGTCCACTTTCCCCGATGATCGTTTTGAGGAGGAAGGATCCTTTTCAACACCATATCTCCCACATGGTACACACGAGGTCGCACCTTTCGGTCAAAAGCACGCTTCATTCGCTGCTGGTACAACTGCCCATGACAAATGGCCTCCAGCCTCTTTTCCTCAATCAGGCTTAACTCTTCATACCGAGTCCTTACCCATTCAGCCTCTTTCAATTTCACATCCATCAGGACTCTCAATGATGGAATCTGGACCTCAACTGGTAGCACAACTTCCATCCCATACACAAGCGAGAAAGGCGTTGCCCTAGTAGATGTATGCACTGAGGTTCGATACCCGTGCAATGCAAACGACAACATCTCGTGCCAATCCTTGTAGGTCACGACCATTTTTTGCACAATCTTCTTAATATTCTTATTAGCCGCCTCGACCGCCCCATTCATCTTTGGACGATAAGGAGAAGAATTGTGATGCTCGATCTTGAACTCCCGACACAGTTCTACCATCATCTTGTTGTTGAGATTAGAACCATTATTAGTAATGATTCTTTCGGGAACCCCATATCTGCAAATGATGTCTCTTTTCAGGAACCTAGCCACGACCTATTTCGTCACGTTTGCATAAGACGCCGCTTCCACCCACTTGGTGAAGTAATCAATAGCCACTAATATGAACCGGTGCCCATTCGAAGTCGTAGGCTCGATCTTTTCGATCATATCAATTCCCCACATAGCAAACGGCCACGGAGACGACATCAAACTCAACGGATTTGGAGGCATGTGCACCTTGTCAGCATAAATCTGGCATTTATGAGATTTCCGCACGAAGTCGAAACACTGAGCCTCCATTGTCATCCAGTAATACCCAGCCCTTAGCAACTTTTTCACCATCGCATTCCCACTGGCGTGGGTACCAAACGTTCCCTCGTGCACCTCTTTCATCAATTGGCTTGCTTCTTTGTCATCGACACATCTGAGCAAAACCCAATCAAAATTCCTCTTGTACAAAACCCCATTTTTATTCTGATAGAACGCCATGGCCAACCTCCTCAGAGTCTTTCGGTCCTTCTTAGACGCTCCCTCAGGATACTCTTGGGTCTCCAGATAACGCTTGATGTCATAATACCACGGCTTTTCATCATCAGGCACTGTTTCGACAACAAACACATAAGCCGGTCTATCAAGCCGTCCCACCTCAACACTAGGAACTTGATTCCACCATTGCACTTTAATCAAAGCGGCCAGAGTAGCCAAAGCATCTGCTAAAGGATTTTCTTCCCTCGGCACATGGTGTAATTCCACCTTGGTGAAGAACGTCAACAATCTCCTCGTATAATCCCGGTATAGAATTAAGTGGGATTGATGCGTAAGCCATTTCCCATTAACCTGGTTCACAACCGAAGCTGAATCTCCAAAAATAACAAGGCTCTTGATTCGCAAATCAATCGCCTCTTCGACACCCAAGATACAAGCTTCGTATTCAGCCACATTGTTGGTGCATTCAAATGTTAGCCGGGCAGCAAAAGGAATATGGGATCCCTTCGGCGTAACCAAAACAGCTCCAACTCCACTACCATTCACGTTAACGGCCCCATCAAACATCAGAATCCATTCGAACTCAGGGTCAGGCCCCTCCTCCGGGATAGGTTCCTCACAATCTTTCGATTTGAGAAACATGATGTCCTCATCAGGGAACTCAAATTTCATCGGTTGATAATCCTCAATGGGCTGTTGGGCGAGGTAATCAGACAATACACTCCCCTTTATTGCTTTTTGAGAAGTGTATTGGATATCGTATTCAGTCAAAATCATTTGCCATCTCGCAACCCGTCCGGTCAATGATGGCTTCTCAAATATATACTTGATCGGATCCATCTTGGAAATCAACAAAGTGGTATGAACCAGCATGTACTGTCTCAGTCGGCGAGCAGCCCATGCCAAAGCACAGCAAGTTTTCTCAAGCAGTGAATATCTTGTTTCACAGTCGGTAAACTTTTTGCTAAGGTAGTAAATTGCATGCTCTTTTCGACCAGACTCGTCATGCTGCCCCAGTACACACCCCATAGACCCCTCGAGGACTGTCAAGTACAGGATTAACGGTCACCCCTCCACAGGAGGCATCCGAATCGGAGGCTCCTGCAAATATTCTTTTATTTTTTCAAATGTCGCTTGGCAATCATCATTCCACCTGACTGTTTGATCTTTTCTCAACAACTTGAATATGGGGTCACATGTGGCTGTTAGATGAGATATGAACCGTGAAATGTAGTTCAATCTACCTAAGAAACCACGAACCTCTTTTTCTATCCTCGGTTCAGGCATTTCTTGTATCGCTTTTACTTTAGCAGGATCAACCTCGATTCCTTTTTCACTTACAATAAACCCCAACAACTTGCCGGACCGCACTCCAAAAGTGCACTTATTCGGATTCAACCTCAATTTGAATTGTCTCAACCGGTCAAACAACTTGGCCAAGTCTACCAGATGCCCCTCTTCTATTTGGGACTTCGCTATCATGTCATCAACATAGCATTCGATCTCATGATGAATCATATCATGAAACAAGGTCACCATAGCTCTTTGATACGTGGCACCGGCATTCTTGAGACCGAATGGCATCACCTTATAACAAAAAGTCCCCTACGGTGTGATGAACATTGTTTTCTCCATATCATCTGGCGACATTTTAATTTGATTATAGCCAGAAAAGCCATCCATGAAGGAAAACACCGAGAATTGAGCTGTATTATCTACCAACACATCTATGTGAGGTAATGGGAAATCATCTTTCGGGCTAGCCCTGTTCAAATCCCGGTAGTCCACACACATCCTCACCTTTTCATCCTTCTTTGGTACCGGCACAATATTCGCGACCCAAGGCGGATGATTAGTGACAGCTAGGAAACCAGCATCTAACTGCTTTTGTACCTCCTCTTTGATTTTCATGGTCATCTCGGGTCGAGTTCTGCGCAACTTCTACTTTACTTGAGGGAAATCTTCTCTCAATGGCAACCTGTGTACAACAATATTGGTATCCAACCTTGGCATATCTTGATAAGACCAGGCAAAGATATCAACATACTCTTTCAACAGTGCTACCATTCTGCTCTTGACATTCATCTCCAGAGCGGCCCCAATTTTTACTTCCTTTCTGACCTCCTCGGTACCCAGATTAACAATCTCAACTTACTCCTCGTGCGGTTGAATCACCTTCTCCTCTTGTTTCAATAACCTGGTTAACTCTTCTGGCAGTTCACAATCTTCTTCGCCTTCTTCTTCGGCATGATAGATCGGGTTGTCGAAGTCATATAGGGGTGTAACAGGATTGTCATTAATGAGATCCGGAGAATAATCGCATCTGCATGAATGTTGATTCATGCATTGCTTCAGAGTCAGAACGAGACAAATTAAAAGGAAGAAAAATGAAAATAAACATTGCCATTTTTATTGTATTATTTTTAAACTGCAAAAATAAATGAAAAACAGGGAACACCGCTTTTAATGAAAAAACATCTGTTTATTAATGATGCAAATAATGCAAAATGAAACACATGAGGTGGCCCTTACAATGGACCATTACGTTTTGGGCAAAACGTATGGCTTTCATGCAAACAGAATTAACAAACAGAAATATTACTCTTCACGCAGAGTGACCGTGATGATCTTTTCAACTTTCCAGTTCTGGATCTCCATTCTTGGTACGCACGGTTTTATCCACGAGTCGAGCTCACAGTCACTGTCAGTCTCTTCACCCACAGCCATTAGGGTCCTCAACTGATCCACATCTGTCACCCCGATTTTACCTTTATCCTCAGAAATTACACTCACCGTCATCTGACCATGCGTCGGCATGGGATTAGCATTAACATTCGGCGATGGTGCAAAATTGATGGCTTTGGAATCCACCAAGTCTTGAACAACATGTTTAAAGGCTTTACAACTCTCAACATTGTGCCCGGGAGAACCAGAATGGAACTCACACTTGGCGTTCTCATCATAACCTGCAGGCCTCTGATCTGGTCTTAACGGAGCTAACGTCCTCAACTGTACCAACCCGAGATCCTTCAATTTCTTCAACAGAAGGGAATACGTCATGGGTGGCCTATCAAAATGGCGATCTGCCATCCTTCCCCTAACTTGATACCCGGCCCTTTGTGCTCTCTGCTGAGGTGGCTGCTGTTGCTGTTATGCGGGTTGATTACCAGCAGGAATTGTTATTGCAGCAGTGTGCTGGTAGTAATGATCCCTACCGTATCCTCTTTGGGCATACACAACACTCGAGTCACCCTCTTTCTTGCGCTGACCATTTTCGAAGGGCTTCTTCACTCCAGACGACTGAGCATTTCCTTTTATTTTTCCCATTTTCAACCAGCTTTCAATCCTTTCCCCAACCACTACTATATCTGCAAAACCGGTAACTGGACATCCCACCATCCTCTCAGCAAAAGTCCCCTGAAGAGTACCCATGAACAGGTCTGACATCTCCCGATCCACCAATGGAGGTTGAACCCTGGCAGCCAACTCTCTCCACCTTTGTGCATACTCTTTAAACCCCTCGTTCGGCTTTTGAGACATACCCTGCAACTGGGTACGGCTTGGTGCCATGTCAGCATTAAATTGGTATTGCTTGAAGAAAGCATCTCCCAAATCCTACCAGCTCTTTATATTTGACGATCTCAGCTTGGTGTACCACTCAAGAGACCCGCCAGATAAGCTATCCGGGAAAAAGTACATCTAGAGCTTCTGATCCATGGTGTAGGCGGATATCTTTCGAACAAAGGCCTGAAGATGAGTTTCCGGGCAAGAACTTCCATTATACTTGTCAAACGTGGGCACCTTGAACTTCTGTGGGATCACAATCCCCTCAACCAACCCCATATTTGTCATATTAATAGTCCCAGGAGTGGTATGGCTTTCTAGAGCCCTGATCTTTTCTGCTAGTACCTGAATCTCTTTGTTCGGCGGTAGAACACCATACTGACCGAACTGCTCATTCAGCAGAGAGAACTGATCCTCCTCTTTATCCTCCACAGCCCCAAAGAAAGGAGCAAACTGAGTTTCCTTCAGAATGTTGCCAACATGACCTGGGCCACTGCCTGCAGCAAAACCAAGTCCACCACCGCCGTTGATGACTACACCACCACTAGTTGCCTTCTTTATGGGATCGCCACCACCCCTAGAACCACCAGGACCATTGTTGGAGTTACCCTCTTGACTATTGCCATTATTGGCAACCAAAGCCAGCTCAAGCTTCTCCACCTTCTCGACGAGTGCTTTCTGCCCCAGGGAGAACCCTTGCATGACGTTGATCAACTCACTCATCTTCTCTTTTAGCTCGAGAATGTCAGCGTTGGATGAATCCATCAGTTTGGGTTTGTTGCATCTGGTAAAGTATCTGTGGGGACGAGCTACGTGCCGAAGGACGACTCTGCGTGCGCGAGCAATGATTCCTGAGTCAAACAAACACGTTAGAAACCGACACCTGCAAAATAAAAGACAAGTTATTATGATTCATGCATGAATGCATTGTCTATCCATATGAGGAACATTTTGTCCTTCGATCCTGGCTTCATTGAGACGGATAATAATTCGACAGCAACATTCTGACATCAATCATTTGGCTTTGTCGTACGGAACAAAAAGTTATGAAGATGTCTCTCAACCAGGATCTCAATCAAGAATGTACCCTGGATATGGATAAACATGAGTTAGATGCGGGCAGATGCAAAATGGGAATGACGCAGATGCATGAATGCAATGCATAGTGCCATCCTCCAAGACATCTGAACATCAACTGTACTGTAATTCCGGTCTCAGAACTGATCACAACCATCCAAGGGACTAAGTAACCACAAATCCAACTCGGGGGATCCGAAATAAACGGAACCGGAGGATACATCACCATCATCACAGGAAAGTCACTGAACGGATAGCAACAAGATCATCTGAACAAGTAACCTCAAATCCAATCCAGGAAATCCGAAATAAACGGAACCCGCTCATAAATACCACGGACAGAACTCCGGCGTGTCAGAAATAAATATCCATAAATCCAACTTATAAATAGAACCCAGATCACGAACCGAACCAAAGTCACCATCAAAGAGTCACCAACAGAACCTGTACCTGTAGTAACCAAACCCCTCCCCTCACAGGTGAATTCTAATAAGGTCATCCTAAGGCGGATAATGGTCTCGACAATCGGACGAGATACTCAACGGGTTTGCCCTTTCGGGTGTGTCGTGCAGCTCTCATAAGATCATCTAAACCAAAGATCCAGGAAAGAACAGTCACCAAAGTCAACAGCTCAAAAGAGATAACCCAACCATAGTGGAAACTCCACTAGGAAGGGCTCTCTCAGAAGAACCTCGTCCGGCTGTGGTATGTCATGTCACAACAACATGTTGATCTAACATGTGAGGCAACATGAGACCACGTTAATCCTAGGTGTATAATCGGGCTTTGGGTTTTAGCCCCACTCAGAACACCCACCCCAAAATCAGAGGAACCAACTTGTCCAGAATCCAACACAGTGATAATATGATGCATGCAAACATATATGCAAATATATACAATCACAGTGTAATAATCACGAATGCAATAAATAAAGTAGTAAAAGCAACCTAAGCTACCCTAAAAACTACGCTAGAGAGCTCTAGGATTGACTCGCTTAGGGAAGATGGACCAGCAAGAGGTCAACTTCAATCCCCAGCAGAGTCGCCAGCTGTCGCGGCACGAAAAACAACCGGCGGGGAAAATACAGAGCCGCCACTGACGCTATTCATCCTATGACGGAAAGGGAGCGCAGGACTAACCTAAGAAAGGGAAAGGAACGGTCTTACGACCAGAGATTACAAGGTACGGGAGTCGGTTACGCAAGGGGAAGGTATTAGCACCCCTCACGTCCGCCGTACTCGACGGGATCCACGCTCAAAAGATAGCTCAAAGGAAAGGAAAAGGTTGCTGCTAATAAACTGCTCAAAGAAACTGCACAAACTGGACAATAAACAGGTGTGGGAGAGAAAGAAGACGGAGAAAGGGGACTCAGCAGGATGTCGCATCCTAGGCCTATGTAGTTTGTCAGAAACAAACATCAGAGTCAACGTAGTTCGGGGAAAGGAGACATGCTCGCTAAGACATCGCGTCTTATGCCTACGTATCTTCTCTATCCAGAGGAGAATCAGAGCACTCGTAGCTCGGCTAACGCACGCCGAAACAAGACACCAAAAAGGGACGCTGAGACGTCAAAACACACACTCAAAAGGAAACAGAATACCAATACATGGACTTGCGCCTGACTCCTGGCAATAACCCAACAAAAGGAAACAGAATGCCAATACATGGACTTACACCTGACTCCTGACAATAACAATCGCTAACCAACGAACACCAAAGAAAAGGGTTGTCAGAATAAACCCCAACAAAGTAACCAAATATCCAGAATAAACCCCAATATGTACCAGTCACCACAAATGAACCCCAAAAGGTAAACCCCAATATGAATGACAACCGTCATAAATGAACCCCGAGATGAACTCCAATATGAATCCCAACATGAATAACAATCATCACAAATGAACCCCGAGATGAGCCCCAAATGAATGACAACCGTCATAAATGAACCCCAAGTGAATAACAATCATCACAAATGAACCCCGAGATGAACCCCAAATGAATGACAACCGTCACAAATGAACCCCGAATATGAACCCCAAGTAATAACTATCATCACAAATGAACCCCGAGATGAACCCCAAATGAATGACAACCGTCACAAATGAACCCCGAATATGAACCCCAAATAACAACAACCGTCACAAATGAACCCCGAAGATGATCCCCCAAATGAACCCCAAATGAGTAACAAACATCACAAATGAACCCCAAAGATGAACCGCAAATGATTAACAATCGTCATAAATGAACCCCGATATGAACCCCAAATGATATCAGAAGAAATCCCCAAGGTATAAACATACCACACACGCCCACGCTGAACAAACAGGTACTCACACCAAAACAACGAAAAGGGTGAACACACACAAAAAAACAAAAAGGGTGCCCGGAGAGATTGCTCACAACCTCCTGCCTACGTATCTCATCTGGTATGAGAATCAGAGCGACGTAGTTCCCCTTACCAGGGGTAAAACACTCTCCTAACCAGAGACCAGGGAAGCAACAAACTAATAGGGAGACTGAAACTCGAGCCTAATAGTTGTCATGCAATCAAAATCCCTACATTGAGGTCTTTAACAAGAATTTGACTCAACCTGGACGCGAGTCAACTCAAGTCTAAACTCTACATACGTACAACTTCCTCAGAAGTTAATCGTACGACTCCTACAGAAATGGAGATGAGAAGAGGAAAGCAAATAAACACACCAACACAAGTGAACAAGCATCACACACTATATCCATACAAGAGGCCCAAAAAATGGGTGGGCTTTAGTCAAGAGAGGTCATATCAACCTCGACAAACAAGCCAAAATGTAAGGGGTAATCTGTAGCTCTTAACCACTGACATTGAACGTCAGGGTGAGCAGATCAAAATGATAATGAGGATGAGACCTCATAGCTCTTAACCCTGGCCAGGGTGAGCTCATGACATAGAAAGCGTGGGGATCCAGAAAGTGGGATCCTATTCCACTTGACAGACTTTCTACAAAGATCTGGGGCACATGTTCAGAAGCATCAGCACGTAGTGCGAGCATAAAAAATGACACACTGAATAACGGGGGATCGACTACTAATCCCTTTTATCCGTCAATTGCCTCTTCACTTTGAGGTCTTATCAAATATCACATGCCTCTCCTTGGAGGTCTTTGGGCACAATTTTAAACAAACATAAATAGAGCCTCTGAAGGAGGACTTGCCAGCAAAATGCCTGCCAAAAAGGTGACAGGACTTCAGACTACATGGAGTAAGAAGCTAACTACCTGAGTGGTGTATCAACCACAATCCAATTCTCAAGCAAGAGCTAAAGCAAGCAAGCAACTAAGGTACCTGTACAAAGACTAAACAGTTAGTACTTCAGTTATAAAACCAGAAAACAAGCAGTGAAACCCTCTAACTGCTACACAATTCAATGCATAAGTGCCTTAGCACTCAAATGAGCTCATGAGCTCACCACATCAATTAAATCCTACAAAACAAACATAGGTTAGAACTCAATGTATTTTTTATCTCACAAACATCAATGATGAGTATCCAAACCTGAAACACAAGACAAAGTTAGTTTATGTACGTCCAATCAACACAACAAAACCCTAGTACAAAGACTAAACTCAAAACCTAACCAAATGACCAATCCAGGACCCATCCTTTTGCACATTACACCTTCAAACACTTCCCAAAATGTCCTCAAAAGGACCAGCATCAAATCCATAACCAAGTGCATCAATTGGCCTATGTAATGTGATGACCAAAAATATGCACAAAATGAACTTCCAACTTAGAAAATTCATATCAAATCAGAAATGCATGCAATGACTTTGGGATTTTTTGTACAAGTTTCTTATGCCATGAATGTTCAACATGCAAAAGATCAAATCCAGAATGATGCAAATGCTATATGAACAAAAATGCACCAATTCAATGTCAAAAATGTGACACAAATTGTCACATTTTTCTCTATGTGTCAAAAATGATGATAACCATGTGAGAAAAAATCCAAACCAGTGACCAATAATTCATTTAATGTATGTATGTTATGCATGCAAAAAATTGGATCAAAAGGCTCAAAAATGAGGATTTCACAATTCATTGAATGCAATAGGTCCATTTGGCACAACCTTGATTCAAAAATTCCCATATAAAAATCCAGACATCCAAAATTCATGAATTCAGCACCATTAAAAAGTAGACATCAATATAAAACCATGAAAAAAAATTGGGACTCATTTGGACTATTTTTGTATTTTTTATGAATTTTACAAACTGACCAAAATAAATGAATTATCAAATGAAAATGGAGGGAAATGAAATTATTCAAATCAAATCAGAAAAATCAGGAGCCACACGATCTGGCGCGCGCATGCAATCAATGGTCCAAGTTCAAATGAATGAAACGCAACGTTTCATTAAATGACTCAGCCACCCAGTCATCAGTCAGCGCATGTGTGGCTTGGTCAAACACTCCTCATCCAATCGTTCTACCACGCCTGAAGCCACATGTCTCCCACATCAGCCAAACCCTAATACACGCACACGCCGGAGCTACAGCTTCGGTCGTCTTCTCCGGCGAGCCCCACGGTGGCGCCGCCGTACATTTTTCCAGAAATTCATGAGACCTATACCATTATACTCGTCTCTCCACGCTGATTCCAAATATGACCTTAACTTCTCCTAAATCATCCTGGATTTTGCAAATCGAAGATAAGAAGTTTCTAGATCCAAACTTCCATTCACCATAACATCCTCAATTCTCACTCAAACTCAATTCTAAGCATATACTCGTAATCTACACATCAAGCTCTACAGTTCTATAACCTAAAAACAGCAAAAGGAGAGGATGAAAATGGCATCACCTGGAAATGGAGCTCTCTGAATACGAGATCTCTCAAGCTCTACTGCTCAAGATCAACCTCCTTGAACTTCCTTTGAAGCTTTGTGCAAGAAGAAACGGTTGAAACCTCTTGATCATGCCTCAATTTCCAAATTCCATTGCCATGAGAATGCACATGAACTGCTCGAAATTTGGCTGAATTGCACCAAACAATGGATGATTCTTGATCGGTGAAGGATGAGGATCAAGAATATGCAAGAATCTTTGAGGCTTGTGTGGAGAAAAGTCAAATTCGATTGAGAGAAAATTTTGGAGAGACTCTTGAATTCTAGATCTGAAATGTTAGTTATCGCAGTTAGGATTAGGGTTTGGCTATTTATATCCCTTGCTAATGACACTGCTAATCCTCTTTTCAATTTATTAATCATGATTAGTGAGATATGAAGCCATTTTCAAAAATGCAAAATGAGCTCACATGCCCATAATACACGTGTTCTGCTCCATGCTATGGCTTTAATCCACTCATGAACAACCAAGGGCTAGGATTTTAAGATTAATTTGCTTGCATCTTAAGCCAAGAATGAATGGTGGAGATTTTCTTCAATTTGCACATGTGTGAAATAATGAACATACATGCCCCTCTCATGCATGGCAATGGCTTATTTTCACTCAAATATGGTTTATGAAGCATGCTGAATTGAAGCCTTGCCTTGATTCTTTGTGAATTTTGATTAGTAGCATGATATTATCCTTTGAACAAATGTGAAATAATGTGACTTTTGGCCATGATTCCTCTTGCACATTTGAGTCAAATAATGTTGATTTGAGATGCCTTGAACATGAGAAGCATTTTGCAAAAAGAATGAACCAATTTGAAGCATTATATCAAAAGTTATGCCATTTTGAATTTCCATGTACACCTTGTGATCAAATGACCATAACTCCTCAACCAATCATCATATGGACATGGATTAGGACTTTTTGGAAATGGGAGACAAATATCTACAACTTTCATGTTCACCACAAATCCATTTGAAACATATTTGGTATTGCAAAGTCAAGTTGAATGTGGACCAAAAACTTGCCAAATTTGGAAACTTTGAATTATAGGTCACTTTCCATTTTTAGTAACTTTTGCCATGACCTTCAAATCTTCAAGATGGATGTTTAGAATGATGAATAGACCCCATTTGAACATGATTGAAGTGTCTCAACTCATTTCCCCACCTCATAGCCCTCATTTGACTGCACAGTTGACTTTTGGTCCTCAGATGACCTTGAGATGTCTTGATGATGATAGAACCATGATGATGGTGATATATCTTTGCAGATAAGATGATGCTCAAGACCTTTGAAGAATCAAGAAACCCTAATTGAAGCCCATACCCTCAGATGGTTGATGATCAATTCAAGAGACCCTCAGGCTTGAATCTCCTAACTTCCCCATCTTTTGAAAAGACTTTGGAGGATGACCTGCTTATTTTCATATGAGATGCAAAATGCAATGCCTAATGTCCTAAAACATGAAATGCAATGACCCAAGCTAGTCTCAAGAAGAGGAGGGCAAATTTTGAGGTGTTACAATGTGTTGGCATCAATTTTGGTAAAACCTAGAGTTATCACAAGTTGTCACGCGTGTTGTCTTGACATGTGATATCAGTTTCATGTAGGATGTTTAAATATGGTTGTGTAGGATTTAGCTAAGATGTCAGACCCGATGTTAAGACATGTGTATACAGAACATTCAGTCTGAATGTTATGTATCTTAAGATTGCGCTTTTCATTCAAATCTGTGTGTGATTATGTGGAGATTGAATGCGTTATTCAAGAAGTAATTTGATTTAAAACCAGAATGATCTATTTTCCAATAAGGGATGATTAGCTGTCGTTAATAAGAAGATACATAAGGAAAATAGGTTTAGGGTTTTATGATGCCCAGGCCCATTCAAAAGCTTCTATTTAAAGGCCATGTAAAACATGGTTTTAACACACAAGAAACGAACGAAATAGTGAGAGAGTTTCAAGGTTTTAGTCTTGTGTGAGCTTGTGTATTGTGAGCCATTCATTCATCTTATTGATGATTGAATTAGACTGACTTTTGTGTTGTAATTTGTCCACTCTAAGCTTTGAAGCATGAGTGTGTGTTTACTTGGTTGAAGCTTTTAAGCAAGATCAAGTATGTGTTCTTGAAGAGTGTCTTCTTTCTTGTAATATTTGTTTTTATATCACTGTTGTGATTGAGGGGGAGTGAGTAGGGTCTCATATCTAAGAGTTCTTAGATAGAAGTCACACGGGTAGAGATTAGGTGAAAAGACTGTAACTTGAAGTTGTTTACTGAGAGTCTTTGAGTTAATTCTGTTTAGTGGATTTCCTTCCTGGCTTGGTAGCCCCCAGACGTAGGTGAGTTTGCATCGAACTGGGTTATCAATTGCTTGTGTCACTTGTTCTATTGTTTCTTTGTCTTTTATCCTGTTTATATTTTAGTTGTTGTTCAGATATTAGTGTCGTGACATTACCTTCGACATCTCATATCTGATGCCAGAATTTCAATTGGTATCAGAGCAGGCATCCTGCTCTGGTTCTGGGTGAGATCTTGGGACGTTACTTTCTAGTACTATGGATAGAGACGGAGGATCTGTAGACAGACCACCAATTCTGGATGGATCTAACTATGACTACTGGAAACCTCGAATGGTAGCCTTCTTGAAATCTTTGGATAATAAGGCTGGGAAGGTTGTTCTAACAGGCTAGGAACATCCCTTCATTACTAAGGAAGGATAAGTTACAACTGATAAGAAGGTTGAGGAAGAATGAACCAAGGAGGAGGATGAACTAGCTCTTGGAAACTCTAAAGCATTGAATGCTATATTCAATGGGGTTGATAAGAACATCTTCAGACTGGTGAACAACTGTGAGATGGCTAAAGATGCTTGGCATATTCTCAAAACCACTCATGAAGGTACCTCTAGAGTGAAGATGTCTAGATTGCAGCTGCTTACTACTAAGTTTGAGAATTTGAGGATGAAAGAAGATGAAAGTATTCATGACTTCCATATGAATATCCTTGAAATTGCTAATGCCTCAAGAGCCCTAGGTAAGAAGATGTCAGATGAAAAGCTTGTGAGGAAAATTCTCAGGTCACTTCCCAAGAGATTTGCCATGAAAGTGACAGCCATAGAAGAATCTCAAGATATCTGTAATATGAGAGTGGATGAGCTAATTGGATCCCTCCAAACATTCGAGTTTGGAATGAGTGATGGATCTGAAAAGAAAGTCAAAAGCATAGCCTTTATGTCAAACACTGAAGAGAAAGAGGAAGGCAATAGTCATGATACTGATGTAGATCTGGCAAATGATGTAGCATTACTGGGGAGACAATTCAACAAACTCCTAAAGAGGATGGATGTAAGGTCAAAGTCTAATGTCAAGAACAACTCATTTGACATCAATAGGTCCAATGATGCTGGAAGAAGAACAAAGTCTGAGGAAAAATTCAAACAGGGCAAAGGAATTCAGTGCCATGAATGTGAAGGGTATGGACACATTAGAGCTGAATGTGGGACGTACCTCAAGAAACAGAAGAAGAGTCTTGCTGCTACTTGGTCTGATGAAAGTGAAACAGAAGGAGAGTCTGCCAATCTTGTGACTGCCTTGACTGGAAGATGGGGTTCTGATGAAGACTCAAGTGATGATGAAGTAACCTTTGATGAATTAGCTACTACCTACAGGAAGTTGTGTTACAGAAGTGAAGAAGTGTGTCAACAAGTGGAGAATCATAAGAAATTGATAACCCAACTAGAGGATGAGAAGACAAAACACTTAGAAACCATTTCTAAGTTGAAGATCGAAGTCGTGTTCCTGAACTCCAAACTGGATGAGATGACAAAGTATGTCAGAATGCTAAATAGTGGATCTGACACCTTAGACAAAATCCTCCAGACTAGAAAGATGGCAGGAGACAAGACTGGCCTTGGGTTCAATGAATCCTCTCCTGAGTGTAGTCCCACTGGTAGCAAACCAAAGATGTCACATTAGGTGTCTCAACGTTACAAGGAAAGACAACATAAAGGAAAACACCAAAGATGGAGATGTCATTACTGTGGGAAATTTGGCCACATAAAACCATTCTGCTTTAAGTTGTATGGCTATCCTAGTCCTACTCATCATCAACCTAGACCCAAACACCACATCCATGTTAACAGAAAATAGTGGGTTCCTAGGGATGGTGCTACTAACTTGATAGCTCACACTTCCTTCAGAGTTTCAGCCAAAGAAGACTGGTATTTTGACAGTGGATGCTCCAGACACATGACTGGAAGCAAAAACCTGCTAATTAACCTTCAACCTCATGCCACCAGCTATGTAACTTTTGGTGATAGAGCGAAGGGTGAAATCAAGGGGATTGGAAAGCTAAACTATTCTAGATTCCCTAACCTTGAGAATGTGCTGCTTGTTAAAGGATTGACTGCAAACCTGATCAACATCAGTCAACTATGTGACCAAGGTCTAAATGTGAACTTCACAAAAACTGAATGCTTGATTACTAATGGAAAAAATGAGGTCATCATGAAAGGATTCAGGTCTAAGGACAACTGCTATATGTGGAATTCTCAAGAAACTAGTTATTCATCAATGTGTACTCTAGCTAAAGAAGAAGAAGTGAAACTATGGCATCAAAAACTGGGTCATCTGCATCTTAAAGGAATGAAGAGGATTATATATGTTGAAGCTGTCAGAGGAATCCCAAAATTAAAGATTGATGAAGGAAGAGTTTGTGGTGAGTGTCAGATTGGAAAGCAGATAAAGATGTCACATCAGAAGATCAAACATGACACCACATCTAGAGTGCTGGAACTTCTCCACATGGACATGATGGGACCTATGCAGGTGGAAAGTCTTGGTGGGAAAAGGTATGCTTATGTTGTGGTGGACGACTTCTCCAGATATACCTGGGTAAATTTGATAAGGGAAAAATCTGATGTGTTTGAGGTGTTCAAAGATCCTTGCCTAAGACTTCAAAGAGAAAGAGAGAGTCAGGTTATTAGAATCAGAAGTGATCATGGGAAAAAATTTGAGAACAATAAATTTGCTGAATTCTGTTCATCTGAAGGAATTGGTCATGAGTTCTCATCTCCCATTACCCCTCAGCAAAATGGTGTGGTAGAAAGGAAAAATAGAACTCTCTAAGAATCTGCAAGAGCTATGATTCATGCTAAGAAGTTGCCTTACCACTTATGGGCTGAAGCTATGAACACGGCCTGCTATGTTCACAACAGAGTAACCTTGAAGAAAGGGACCCCAACCACTTTATATGAAGTCTGGAAGGGAAGAAGACCTACTGTCAAATACTTCCATGTGTTTGGTAGTAAATGTTATATCCTGGCTGATCATGAACAAAGAAGGAAAATGGACCCTAAGACTGATGAAGGAATATTTTTGGGCTACTCAACAAACAACAAAGCGTTTAGGGTTTTTAATTCCAAAACAAAAGTTATGATGGAATCTATCAATGTTGTTGTTGATGATCAAGAGACTGATGTCACAGACGATGTTGAAACATCTCTGAATGATGTCCCAGCTGATCTCCTGGACAAAAGTAATGAGAGTGAGTCCACTCAAGTTGAACCTGAAGCTGATAAAATTAATAAGGGACCCTCTATCATAATTCAGAAGGATCATCCGAAAGATCTCATTATAGGAGACCCAAATAAAGGGGTCACCACTAGATCAAGGGAAGTGATCTCACATTCCTATTTTGTGTCCAATATTGAGCCCAAGAATGTCAAAGAAGCCTTAACTGGTGAATTATGGATCAATGCCATGTAGGAAGAGTTAGGCCAATTCAAGAGAAATGAAGTGTGGGAATTGGTTCCAAGACCTGAAGGAATAAATGTTATTGGAACAAAGTGGGTTTACAAGAATAAATATGATGGAAAAGGTGTGGTTACTAAAAATAAAGCAAGATTGGTAGCACAAGGATACACTCAAGTTGAAGGAGTTGACTTTGATGAAACATTTGCCCCTGTAGCTCGGTTGGAGTCCATTAGATTACTGCTCGGAGTGGCATGTATTCGGAAGTTTAAACTGTTCCAAATGGATGTGAAAAGTTCCTTCTTAAATGGCTACTTAAATGAGGAAGTGTATGTTGAACAACCTAAAGGGTTCCCAGACCCAAATCTTCCAAAGCATGTGTATAAGTTGAGGAAAGCCCTTTATGGGTTGAAACAAGCTCCTAGAGCTTGGTATGATAGACTCACAGTGTTTCTCATTGACAATGGATGCAGGAAGGGAGACATTGATAAGACTTTATTTGTCAAAAGTGAAGGAGGAAAGCTCATGGTGGCTCAGATATATGTGGATGATATTGTGTTTGGTGGGATGTCAAGTAAGATGGTTCAACATTTTGTTGAACAAATGCAGTCTGAATTTGAAATGAGCCTTGTTGGAGAACTAACCTATTTTCTTGGGCTACAAGTCAAGCAAATGGAAGATTCTATCTTTCTATCTCAAAGTAAATATGCCAAAAATATTGTTAAGAAGTTTGGCATGGAGAATGCAAGCCACAAAAGGACACCTGCTCCTACTCATCTGAAAGTGTCTAAAGATGAAAATGGTGTCAGTATGGATCAAAGTCTCTACAGAAGCATGATAGGGAGTCTGCTATATCTCACAACAAGCAGACCTGACATTGCTTTTGCTGTAGGTGTATGTTCTAGATATCAAGCTGAACCAAAGGTGAATCACATAAACCAAGTGAAAAGGATCTTGAAATATGTCAATGGCACTAGTGACTATGGGATGCTATACACTCATGGATCTGAATCTGTGTTGTCTGGATATTGTGATGCTGATTGGGCTGGAAGTGCTGATGATGGGAAAAGCACATCAGGAGGATGCTTCTTCTTAGGGAACAACTTAATATCATGGTTTAGTAAGAAACAAAATTGTGTGTCTCTATCTACTACTGAAGCTGAATACATAGCAGCTGTAAGTAATTGCTCTCAACTGGTGTGGATGAAACAAATGCTGGCTGAATACAATGTCACGTAAGATGTCATGACATTGTACTGTGACAACCTGAGTGCTATAAACATTTCTAAGAATCCTATTCAGCACAGCAGGACAAAACATATCGATATCTGTCACCATTTTATTAGAGAACTCGTGGAGGATAAAATTGTAGCCCTAGAGCATGTTGCTACGGAGATGCAGATAGCTGATATTTTTATAAAGGCCTTGGATGCAAATCAATTTGAATTCCTAAGAGGGAAATTAGGGATTTTTATTTATGAAAATTTGTAGCAATTAATATGGAGTGGAAAAGGTAATCAAATTATTGTCTGCTTTCTTAAAATAAAGCGCCTCCTTTATGGTAAATCATCACCTAGTCTTGGAAATACCATTTATTACCTTTTCACACGCAACCTCACTACCTACTCTAACATTTCCAACTCCCTACTTCTTCCTCAAACTCCTCTGCTAGGGCAACTAAATTTTTTCCACAAAAACGTCAAGATGTCACAACATCAAACTCCATCTGGTTCAAAAACTACTAAGCCTACTCACAAGGATAACACTCCTTCCATGGACTTTCTCGATGATGAGATTTTGGATGTGGTCCCTTTGTCTATTATTCCAGGCAAAGCCCTTGATTTAAACCATCCCATGGATGCATAAGCTTCTGCATGCCCCAATCAAGGTAACAACTCTAGTATCCCTTCTAGCTCAACTCATGCCACTAGTTCTAAGGAAGATATGCACCACACTGATCGTGTCATAAGAAACCTAGTCACTAGAATCCTTAATGAAGGACATTCTGTAAAGGGAGTCTCTACTCCCCTGTCTAAAATGTACCCCTCTCCTGAGGTTGAACCTCATAGTGAGAAGGATGACGATTCCTCTAGATCTGACAAGGACATCGCTGCTGAAGGTTTGTGCTCTCTAGGGCAAACTGTGTTTGGTAAAAGAAAATATGTGGCATCTACAACTGCCAATGCTTCACATTCTGAGAAGCATGACTCTGCAAACAATGTGATTGACCTAGAGGATGATAGGTCTGATGATCAAGATGATGGCTTACTTCATCACTTAAAGCCTAGTGTGGCTAAGCCTATGAAGACTAGAAAAGGTAGATATGTGGCTGAAATGATGTCAGCTAAAATAGCTAAGAAGAATGCTGGTGTAGGTCCTTCCAAATATTAGAGCAAAGTTGATATGAAGAAGAGGAAGGTTAGAGAAGTTTCTGAGTCTGACGAAGATGTTGAGGAAGATGTCCCTGACATCTCCCCTGTAAAGAGGACCACTTTGAGGAAGTCCCCTATGAAAGTTGCTATTGTGCATTTGGATAATATCTCTTTCCATCTTGAAGATGGAGCTGCCAAATGGAAGTTTGTGATTCAAAGAAGGGTGGCTGTAGAGAGAGAGTTAGGAAAGGATGTTGTTGAAGTCAAAGAGGTCATGGACCTAATAAAGAATGTTGGGTTAATGAAGACTGTAGCTGGGTTATCTCAGTGCTATAAGGGATTGGTTAAGGGATTCATTGTCAACATTACTGAAGATATTGCTGATAAGAACAGCAAGGAATTTTGCAAAGTATTTGTGAGAGGTAAGTGTATCACATTTTCTCCCACTGTCATTAACAATTTTCTGGGAAGAAGTATAGAGGGTGCGGGTGAATTGGAAGCTACAGACAATGAGGTCTGTAGAGAAATTACAGCAAGGCAGGTGAAAGAGTGGCCTATTAAAAAGCATCTTCCTGCAGCGAAGCTAACTATTAAGTAAGCCATATTGCATAAAATAGGATCTGCAAATTGGGTGCCTACCAACCACATTTCCACAATTTCTAATACCCTTGGAAGATTTATCTTTGATGTTGGAACCAAACTAAAATTTGACTATGGTAGATTTGTGTTTGAACAAATTGTCAAGCGTGATTCTACTAATGCAGTAAAGCTGCCTATAGCCTTTCCCTCTATGATTTGTGGGATTATTCTGAGTCAACACCCTGGGATTCTGAGTATTAATGACCTACCAAGTAGAAGAAAATCTACTATGTCAGTACACTATAAACTGTTTGAAGGCAGTCATGTCGAAGACATTGTCATGACATCTACTATGAAAAAGCCAACCTCAAAAGTTGGACTTATTGTTGAGCTGAAGGAAACGTGTAAAGAGCTGAGTGAAGGGATAAGGGTAGCAATAGCTAGGAAAGAATCGTTGGAAGCCCTGATTGCAAGCTTGGAGCGAGCTGAAGGTGAGAATATTGAACAGGCTAAGGAAGCTGAAGCCCAAACCTCTAGTGAGAAGTCTGCAACTAATGATGAGACAAGTGGCAATTTTGTTTCTGATGCTGATGAAGCTGCAAGCTCAAGCTCCTCTGATTAGCTCCTTTAGATTTGGCCCCCATTCATGTGATGATGTTTTTGTTGCTGTTTTTTTGGATTTTTTGGGTTTTGGCAGTTATGTTCTGCAGTTATGATGTTTACTTTTGTTGGATTGTATCTCAGCTTGTTTAAAGTTGTTTATGTACTTGGTTCTGTAACACTAAACTTTTGACATTCTGGTTTTTGACTTAATAGACATTTATTTTGTCTCTTTGGTCTCTTTTGGCTAAAAAGGGGGAGAAATAGCTAAAGTAGCTATATGGTGTTAGAGATTATGTTGGAGATGATGTGGGATGCTTGGATGTTTGATAGCAGATTGGTGATAGCTGAAGGGGGAGGTGGTGTGTTCTGAGCACAAGCGCATGTGTGTGTTTACTAGTTGCTATTTTTGCTAGTAATGTGTGTATCTTTACTTCTGCTGCTGAACTGAAAACTGTGATTATTTTCTTGTGAAACGTATGATCTGATGTATGTTTTAGCCAAAATTTTCCAAAGGGGGAGTTTGTTGGTTCTATGTGTTGGCATCAATTTTGGTAAAACCTAGAGTTATCACAAGTTTTCACGCGTGTTGTCTTGACATGTGATATCAGTTTCCTGCAGGATGTTTAAATATGGTTATGCAGGAGATTGAATGCGCTATTCAAGGAGTAATTTGATTTAAAACCAGAATGATCTATTTTCCAATAAGGGATGATTAACTGTCGTTAATAAGAAGACACGCAAGGAAAATAGATTTAGGGTTTTATGATGCTCATGCCCATTCAAAAGCTTCTATTTAAAGGCCATGTAAGACTTGGTTTTAACACACAAGAAACGAATGAAATAGTGAGAGAGTTTCATGATTTTAGTCTTGTGTGAGCTTGTGTATTGTGAGCCATTCATTCATCTTATTGATGATTGAATTGGACTGACTTTTGTGTTGTAATTTGTCCACTCTAAGCTTTGAAGCATGAGTGTATGCTTACTTGGTTGAAGCTTTTAAGCAAGATCAAGTATATGTTCTTGAAGAGTGTCTTCTTTCTTGTAATATTTGTTTTTATATCACTGTTGTGATTGAGGGGGGGTGAGTAGGGTCTCATATCTAAGAGTTCTTAGATAGAAGTCACACGGGTAGAGATTAGGTGAAAAGACTGTAACTTGAAGTTGTTTACTGTTAGTCTTTGAACTAATTCTGTTTAATGGATTTCCTTCCTGGCTTGGTAGCCCCCAGATGTAGGTGAGTTTGCACTGAACTGGGATAACAATTGCTTGTGTCACTTGTTCTATTGTTTCTTTGTCTTTTATCCTGTTTATATTTTAGTTGTTGTTCAGATATTAGTGTCGTGACATTACCTTCGACATCTCATATCTGATACCAGAATTTCAGTAAAGAATGTGACTAGCCACTCTAAATACCTAAGGTTTCCCGTTGTGTTTGGTAGATACAAGAAGGAAATATTCTCCTTTGTGATTTACCGTGATTGGAAGAAACTCAAAGTTGGAAGGAACAATGTTTATCTCGTGCATGGAAGGAAGTCCTCATAAAGGCTATAGCACGAGTTATCCCAAGTTACATAATGAGTCGTTACAAATTTCCAAATGGGGTGTTACAAAGAGATTGAGAGCATGCTCGCAAATTCTGGTTGGGTTCGAAGCAGGGTGGAAGAAAAATTCACTAGATGAGTTAGGAGAAAATGTTTATGACAAAAGGTCGTGGAGGCTTGGGTTTTCGAGGATTCAGTGATTTCAACGTAAGTCTGTTAGGAAAACGTTACTGGAGATTGTTGACATGTGAAAATACGTTGTTGGAACAAGTTTTTAAAGGGAAATACTACCCTATGAGTAATTTTGGTGAAGCAAACTTGGGGTTCTCTCCAAGCTATGTTTGAAGGAGCATTCTGGGTGTGAAAGAGGTCATCTCTAAGGGATCCAAATGAAGGATATATAATTGTAAGCAAGTGCGTATGTGGAAAGATAATTTGTTACCATATATAGTGGGTTTCAAAGTTCATAGCCCAATTTGTGGACTGGATTGTGAGGCCAAAGTTTTTGATCTCATTGATGAAGACCTAGGCATCTGGAATAGAGAGTTACTGGTCGAGTGTTTTGACAACATGGTCATGCAACAAATCTTGAGCATTCCCATGCCATTTAGAAGGCCTGTAGATAAATTAATTTGGCACAATGAAAAGCAAATAATGTATTCTATTAAATCTTCTTACCACCTTCTTGGAGTTGTGAAACAACAATTCCGTTTAGGGCCCTCTAGCACCCTAAATAAATAGTTGTGGCAGAATATTTAGAATTCTCCAATGCATAATCCAATTAGGAACTTCTTATGGAGGCTAGCGAAGAATATTCTTACAACCAAGTGCAACCTACAACAGAAAGGATTCATGTTAGATAATTTGTGTACGTTGTGTTACTCTTTCCCTGAATTAGCTCACCATTTATTCATGCACTGTGATGTTGCCAAGTTGGTCTTCTACTCCCCCCATTAGACATTCATATTCCAACTGGTCTGGATTTAATTGATGATTGACTCATATGTTAAACTGAATTGTTCCCTTTGGAGTCCAATTGTTTTGCACAAACCTTTGGAAAGTTTGGGGTGCAAGAAACCAATGTCAGTTCAGAAACAAAACTTTTGAGGCTCAAGCTATGACTGATGAAGCTCTTGATTCTCTCTTGGAATTTAACAAGAATAATCTGAAGTTAAGATTCAAGAAGAAGTTAGTGAGGGTGGACGAGGGTGAGACCATGGTTCGAATGTAGTTCAGGTGGATGTTGGTTGTTTTCAGGAGGTTTTGTTTCTCAATGGTGCATCATTAGGAACCAAGACAACAAAATTCTTCTTGCCTCATGCAAAAAGAATATGATCAATGTGGATCCAAATACTGCAGAACTCCTTGCTATTCGATGGGGACTGCAAACTGCACAAGACCTTAAGGCAGAAAAATGTTAATCGAGTTAGATGTGATGTTTGTCGTTGATTGTATTAATGATATTGCATTCTCAGTTGTTTTAGATAATATTGTGGTTGACTGTCGTTTATTACTGAGTAGTTTTAAGGAAGAACTCACTATGTTTTTAAGTAGGAACTCTAAGGAGATGCTCACACTATAATATAGTTAGGATGAGAAAACATTTAGGTTTCAAAAACCTGGGTGGAATGTATCTCAACTAATGTTGAGGCTGCTAGTTGTATTTCTTCTTCTACTTTTGTTGCTTAATGAATCATCTTTCCCTAAAAAATCAATCACTTCTATACTATTGTATGTTTAAGTCAATTATACTAAACTCAATTATGTTAAAATCAATTCTACCAAATTTTATTCTCTCAAAATCAATTACGTCCACCACCAATCCAAACACACACAAAATATATTAGATTTCTTTTACTATATTAAAAGTTTTTATTAAAATGAAACAGCTAAAATTTCAAATCCAATTACAATTCAATATGAATTTTATTTTATTTTTAAAAATTGTAAAAAGAATTAACTGAATTATTTTTAGAAGTTGTAGTCTTGTTGTGCAAAAAGCCTCCACACATGTGGCACATTTTATGACAACCCATCCCCATCTAGGTCAATGCCACTTCTTTTATGATTCAGATGTACCAAACCAAATGTGATAAAATGTTCATGATGCCAAATAAGATGCTTAATGTCCAAAAACATTGATTAGACTATAACGTCGACTATAACATCAACTCTTTTATCTCAAAAGGTTTTGTAGGTTAGATCCTATGGTTCATCCTAGAAGTATACTTTTCAGAGGTATTTTTTAGAGCATTTAAACTATTAAAAAAAACTTTTGGAAAAAATTTATTCGAAAATATACACATTCAAAAATCTTAAGTGTTTGCTAATAAAAGGAAAATAGTTTTCTCACTCACAACATGAATTTAGATACAAATCTAGAAGAAAAAAATATATATTTCCAAAAGCAAAGGTGAAAAAAAAATCCATCCGAAATAGAAATGGCCAAGAAGCCAACTATTACACAAAAAGTAACATTGGCCTACCTCAGGTGATGACAAATCCTATTGTCCTAGTAGGGGTGCAAATAGCTACGTACTGCTTAATCCCAAATAGTGTTCAATTCCCTACTAACCATATAGTCACCTTTTCTACCCCTTATTTGCAATCATGATCAAACCATATATGGAATGGAATGGTTGTCCAACCCCCACTTGTTTGATAGTCACATTTTTTCATAGTATACTCTAATAAATAAACAATATATACTAGTATATTTCAAATCATTGATTCAAATACTAAGTTATCAACAACCAATCATAGGCAAAAAAAAAAAGTCATTTACAACTATAGATCCCTTTCGTTATTTGATGAATCCTTTTTAGCATTACTAATGAGTTCACTAATATGAATGAGTCAAAAGCATAGGTGGAAATAAAGTTAAGTCTTTGTATGCTAAAGTTCTTAGACTTCTCAATACAATAATTTTCTGAATTACATATCAATTCTTCTATCTCTTTATTTACATTCTTTATAGATTTTATTTAGTGATTATTATCTTATTAGTATTAGTATTGGGAGAGGGAAAAACTTTGTCTGAAAACCGTGTTGTTTTATTATTATGTTAAATTTGTTTATTCAAGAGTTTAGTTCTCTTGTTATTTTTTAATATTTTTGAAGGATATAAACTATATCTTTAAAAAGTTTTGTTCAAAGTTGTTAAGTTGAATATGTGTAAAACTTTAGTCGTTTGTGTAAGATTGTTGGTGTAATCCGGGATAAAAATTCAAGTTGTTGTAAGGTAGTTGAATTGATCTTATGTAAAAGGTTAAAGTTGTTTTTAGTAAAAATATCAAGATTTTTTTTTAAGGATTGGAGTAAATTGTATCATTTAAGGTCATACCAGACTAATCTCTAAGGTGATATTTCTTATTTTATTTTTTTTCTTCATTTTTCTTTTTGGTTGCATATTCTCTGCTTATTATATATATATATATATATATATATATATATATATATATATATATATATATATATATATATATATATATATATATATCACCTCTCTCTTGTATTCATAGTCGTTTGTTCAATAGAGGTTGCAAGCTAAATTTGGTAAAATGTTTGGTGTAAGGAAAGTTGTTGGGATGATATGTGTAAATTTCAAGTTGTTGTTAGTAGAAATCTCAAGAGAGAAAAATTGGGGATTGAATTAAATTATGTGGTTTAAGGCCGAGTATAAATTCTGATGTAATCTTTCTATATTAATCTCTTTACTTTTGGTATTTATTTTCGTTTACTTAATCTCTTCTTCTACTTTATTAAAATTAATCAATTTAAAATCAATTATTTTGTGAAGTCTTTTCAAAAACTAAATAATACAAATCACTATCTCTTGTGCTTGAAATTACTTATCAATAGTAACGAAGTTCATCAAGCAAGCTCTTCTTGCTTTAAACATATTAAAAACTATCTTTCCATAGAGTGGTTCATAAAACTCCACGAAGTCCCAATTAATCTTGTTGTATGCCTTTTCCAGGTTAATTTTGACTGCGATATCACTTATTTCCCTAGAGTAGTGTATAAAATGCACAACATCTTGGGATAAATGACATTATCAACGATTTTCCACATTAGGATAAAATTGCTATGAAGAGGACTAGAGATTGTATTGACATGATTAGAGATTCATGGGGTTAAGAAGTGAAGAAAATATAATTGTCTATATATCCTTATATGATATTGAATCCATGGTTTAAAATGATTGGGTATGTCGTAACATGATTGGATATGGTTTGGAATAGTTAAAGGTTAAAGAAGATGAGTTTAGAAGTGAGATTTTTGGAAAAGTTTCATATGACAATCGATTATCATCTGATACGAATCGACTGTCATGTTGCTTCAGGTGAATTTTTTTGAAAAAACGCATTTAAACCTTTCTTTTATGAAAGTCACCTAAAAATTCTTTGTTGAACGTACTAGCATCTAATCGAACATGTTCATGATTTATTGCCACAATATAGTCTTAGAAGTCACCTTTATCTTGAGCTCTATAGATTATTTAAAAAAAAATCTTAAAAGGTCGCACATATTTAGCAATAACAAAAATGTATCTCTTAAGAGGATACAACGATCATCCATAGTGCGATAGATTTTCAATATAGACCTCTTAAAAAGTTGTACGTCTCCGAATGTTCTCTCTAACCTCTTAGCTATCCAATAACAAAATAATATAGAAATAATAATAAATATAGCCACCAAAAGTTATCCTATATTAATTCTTGGTTTAAAAGCATCTTTGGTCCCTCTAGTTCGATGATTTTTAATTTTTAATTCTCTCATTTTAAAAATTAATTTTTTTGTCCCTCAACTATACATTTCTTAAGATTTTTTTGGTCCCCCTCCAGTTATTGATGAATAGAATAATATATTACTTATTATTATTTTACAAAATTAATTAATAATTAATTATTTTTGTTAAGTTTTTTAAAATATTAATTAGAGTATAATATTGAAAAGATATTATTGGGCCTCAAGCCCATTTCGTTTTAGCATGAGCCTAACACACAAGTTGACACTATTTGTTGTTTATGTATATTATATAAATAGTTAAACGTGTTTTATGAAAAGCGATGTGAGACTTTATTGGCACTTTTTTATCATCACATTTGCTTTGTTGTAGCCTGCATTAGAATAATTTGGACAACCATTATTGCCATCTCAACACACTTCCTCACCTTACTTCATGATATAGATACATATTCATTTCATCATGATCATCAAGTACCACTGGAAATTTTGCCCTACAAAGATGGAGAACAAAATTGCATGAAACGTTATGTTGATCACCGTAACTTAATCCTCCCTCAAAGTCTATTTCACTCTATTTTCATTATTTAAGGGTTTACTAATGGCACCCCCATATTATTTCCTGATGAAAAAATGAATATTTCATCAATAGTTCCATCCCATATAGTAGAAAGAGCTATAAAATATTTAATAAATTTCTTCGCCAAGAAGAAGGGTTTCGATTAAGGAGTTCAATATATATAAACCTCGTAAGCTATTTGAAACAAGTATTATTGGTTTTCCTCTATTGAAATTGCTTGCTTCTTCTATCAAATTCTTTAAATCTTTTAAGAATTTGAACCTACTTGAGATGGATTACATGGTGTTGCTAAACCATATAAAAAAACATTGGGAGCTCCAAACAAATTTTCACCATCTATATAACCAAGATTTTCTAATTATTCTACTAGAGATGCCATGTAATATGTCACAATCCTACACATATAACATTACAATAATGTACACAAATTATTCTTAGATCCTTGAAACACATTATAGGACTTGTCTAGTCCCATTAACAAAATCCTAAAATAAGTACATGAAACATATATAAAGTTAAAAAAATGATAATGAAAAGAAATTTTCTTTAGACTAGGATTGAGACGCATAAAAGAATCGGTAGAACAAAAGTGAGGGACATGTGCATGCACTCTAAGGGAATTAAAGTAATCATCAAGTTGTTTATCATAGTAAAGATTCATTCGAGAAGCAAAACATCTTGTGAAAGGATCACGTAAGATGGTTGTATCAAACCATAGTCTAAACCATTCATTTTTCTTCTTGAAATGAGGGTACCATGGATCACATATTAAGGTTGAAGATTTGTATTATGTGGTTAGTTTTTCTTTTAGTTGGTTCCCTTTGTTACCTGGTATTAGCATCAGGGGATTGAGGTTGTTGGTCATGCTAATTGCAACGTTTGTGCAGCAGAATAATGACATTATCATAAACACTCTCTGTGTTGTTGCAATAAAATTTGTGAGATTGTGTTCCTTCATCACAGATTACAACATTCTGTATGATAAAAAATATGCTTATTAATGTCAGTATTTTGTTATGTCCTTCAGTTCCTGATACTTGTTAGTTTTTAGATAATTGTTAGAAATCCAATCTACCAAATTTACCCTTCCTTTTATATAGCTGTTAGTTTACTTTTGGGCCTTGGTTAGTTAGAATATTTGCCTACTTTTCAGGCCCACTATTTGTATAAATAAACTATTAGCTTATCGTTCTTTTTGTAACAAGAATTCATATTTCTCTTTCAATAAATCTTTCGGAGCTCAATGGTCCTTTTACATTGCATTTACCCATTGTAATATAGTGTCAGAGGAGAAAAATTTTCTCTTCTCTTTCCTTTTTTTACGTTTTCACACTGAACCTAGGGGTTCATTTTCCCCTTTTCCATTCACCTCCTTCAATTTCTTGATTCATCATCATGGCTTCCGATGATGAATCTGATCACAACGACTCCAAAAATTCTTCAAATGATAACTCCAACAATTCTTCCAATAGGTCTGAACCCAAAGATCCTCTCTTGAACCCTAGAAACCATTTATATCTTCACCCCAGTGAGAATCCCATTGTTGTTCCTGTCGCACCGCCACTTGATGATAACATTGTAAGAAGAAATTTAGTTCTATAATGTATCTCTAAGATTTTGATGATAACAAAGGATGAAACAAAAATGGTACCTAACGAAATTTTTCTAAGTGTGCAGGATTCTGATCAAAACAATCAGATAGAGAATCATCAGATACATAATCAAGCGCTAAGATGCTATTCAGAAGATACGCGACCAGAAGCTCTGACTCTGATCAAACGCAGGCGTTACCTAAACTAAAGAAGTCAAACACTCTGAAGGGGAAGAATGACTCTAGACTCTAAAGACGTACGCTCTGAAGAAGTTAAATAAAGAGAAACTCTGAAGACAGTCAGCAACAAGCATCCTCTGAAGTTGCAATAGCTAAATGAAAACTCTGACTATAGGATCCTCTGATTCAAGAAAGCTCAACATTGAAGAAACTCGTTTATGGAAAGAAACTATTTTTAGAAGAAAGTTATGACGCTCCAAATACTGCTTTGGAAAGAACACTAAGATTACTGATGTTAATCATCCATCAATGCCCAAGATTGTGACATTAACATCACCCAACGGTCTTCTCACTCTCCTATAAAAAGGACGGAACGCCACCCAAAGAAGAACAGAAAAATATGAGAATTCAATCCTTCCGTCATTCATTATTCTTTCTCTCACGAGCTGCTGCTCTAACGTGAGAATAACTCTTGTACTTATCTTGTGTAATCTCTGCTTATTGTTAGAAGCACTTTTCATTACTGTAATCATATTATTGCTAAGATATTTCCTCAAGTGATTTTGTGAAGTCTGATTACTTAAGAAGGCTAAGGGATTATTATTCTCTTAGACGGTTGTTTGTGTAATCTCTCAAGATAAGTGGATTAAGTCCTTTTTAAAGGCAAAATCACCTTGGCCGAGTGGGCTGGAGTAACTTTGAATTTCAAGCGAACTAGTATAAAATTCTGTGTTGAATTCTTTTGTTACTGCGTGTGTCTAAGTTCTAAAAAGTTTTTTTTCCTAAAACAATTCAAACCCCCCCTTTCTTGTTTTTCTCCACCTTCAATTGATATCAAAGTGTCGGCTCTGTTATTGATTTTCTAATCAAACACTTAACAGTGTAGAGAGATCCAGCGTGAGAAAAACATTATGGCCAACACCAATGAAAGAGATAGTTCTAATGCTAAACGTCCAATCTTTGATAGAGAAAAATTTGATTACTAGAAAGATAGAATTGAAAGTTTCTTTCTGGGCTATGATGCTGATCTGTGGGACATAGTTACTATTGGCTACATACCTTCTGTATCTGACACTGGCGTTGTCATTGCCAGAAGCAAGATGACAGATGATCAGAAGCGCAGCTTCAAAAACCATCACAAAGCCAGAAAAATACTTTTGAATGTCATTTCCTACAATGAATATGAAAATATCACCAACAGGGAAACAACTAAAAAAAATACTTGACTCCCTAAGGATGACTCACGATGGAAATTCTCAAGTAAAAGAGACAAAGGCTCTGGCTCTAATTCAGAAGTACGAAGCCTTCAAGATGGAGGATGATGAATCTATAGAGGTAATGTTTTCTAGATTTCAAACTTTAATTGCAGGACTCAAGGTTCTGGACAAAGGCTACACAATTGCAGATCATATCAAAAAGATAGTCAGGAGCTTGCCAAAGAAGTGGAGACCCATGGTTACAACATTAAAATTGTCAAAGGATCTGAACAATATCATCCTTGAAAAACTCGTTAGTTCACTCAGAAGTCACGAGATAGAAATTGAGGAAGATGAGCCTCAAAAGAAGATCCAATCTATAGCACTAAAGTCCAGATTTGAAAGACGCAAACCAGAAAGGAACAAAGCCTTCCAAGCTAAAGAGGAAGACAATGACGACTTTGAAAAGGAAGACTCTATTGATGAAGAAGAGTTATCCCTTTTGACCAGAAGAGTAAAATAACTCTGGAGAAAAAGGAACAATAACTTCCGAAGACCAAGACCCAAGGGAGATCGCTCAGAATCAACTTCCAGAGGTAAATCTAACAAAGAAATAACATGCTATGAATGTAAGGAAACAAGTCATTACAGAAATGAATGTCCAAAGCTGAAGAAGGAAAGCTCCAGAAGAGAAAGTTTCAAGAAAAGCTCCTTCAAGACCAAAAAGGGACTGATGGCCAACTAGGACGATATTGGATCTAATTCCTCTAAATTAGACTCTAAAGAACAGACAAATGTTGCATTCATGGCTAACACCTCTGGAAACACATCAGATGGAGAATCTGATTCTGAAGAGGTATTTTCTGATCTTTCTCGCTCTGACCTTGAATCATGCCTTTCTGAATCTTTGAACTCATATCAGAAACTTAAACAAAAATTTAAAGCACTAAAAAGGGTTCTTGAAGGATTCATCGAAGAATGTGATAAGCTTAAGATGACAGTTTCAGAACTAAAAGATGAAAATCTAACTCTGACAAAAGAAAGAGACTCCACAAATAAACAATGTTTAAAACTTGAAGAATCTTTATCTCAATCCCCACAAACTTCTAACACAATGATATATAAATATGAAAAATCTTTTCAAAAGTTTCTGAAAAATGGGATGGATAGAAGTAGAATGGCATCCATGATTTATGGAGTCAGTCGGAATAATAAAAGAGGAATAGGGTATGATCCTAGTGAAGATAAAACTTCCACAGATGACAAACCAAAATCTCATTTTTCTTATCACTACACACATGCACAAGCACAACGTTTTGATAATGCTAGAAAACTCAAAGTTCTAAGAAACTATGGGAAAACTAATCAAAAAGGACCCAAAAGATTATGGGTACCAAAGGATAAGATTGTTTATGTTGCAGATGTCTTATGAAACAAAGTTAAGACACCAATCATGGTACCTAGACTCTGGATGCTCGCGACACATGACGAGAAGAAAGTATATGTTCCAAAGCTTGGAACTTAAAGATGCTGGCTTTGTAGGTTTTGGAGGAAATCAGAAAGGAAGAATCAGAGGCTCCAGAACTATTGGTAATGGAACTCTTCCCTCTATATCTGATGTTCTCTACGTAGAAGGATTAATGCATAACCTGTTATCAATAAGCCAATTAAGTGATAACGGTTATGATGTAATCTTCAATCAAAAAAATTCTAAAGCAATTAATCAAAATAATGGAACAGTTCTATTCACTGGCAAAAGGAAAAACAACATTTACAAAATAAATCTTTCAGATCTAAAAGATCAATATGTAAAATCTTTGATGTCTGTTCATGAAGAGGAATGGGTATGGTACAAACGCTTGGGCCACATTAGCATGAGAAAACTTTCTTAGCTAAATAAACTCGAGTTAGTCAGAGGTCTACCTAAGCTGAAGTTTTCTTCAGAAGCTCTGTGTGAGGCATGTTAGAAAGGAAAATTTTCTAAAACATTTTTTAAAAAGAAAAATGTTGTTTCCATCTCTAAGCCTCTGGAACTTCTTTACATTTACCTTTTTGGACCTGTTAAGACAACGTCAGTCAATGGAAAGAAGTATGAACTATTCATTGTTGATGATTTTAGTCGCTGGACATGGGTAAAATTTCTAAAGCACAAGACTGAGTCTCACTCTGTATTCACTAGCTTCTATTATAAAGTGAAAAACGAATTTGACTCTAAGATTATCAGAGTCAGAAGTGATCATGGTGGCGAATTTGAAAATAAGTTCTTTGAAGAACTGTTTGATTCTAATGGAATATCCCATGATTTCTCCTGCCCTAGAACTCCACAACAAAATGGAGTTTTAGAGAGGAAGAATAGGACACTCCAAGAAATGGCCAGAACCATGATCAATGAAACAAATGTGGCTAAGAACTTTTGGGTTGAAGCAGTAAATACAATGTGTTATATTCATAATAGAATCTCTATAAGACCTATTCTGGAAAAGACTCCATATGAACTGTGTAAGGGAAGAAAACCCAACATTTCTTATTTCCATCCTTTTGGATGTTCATGTTTTATTCTCAATACTAAAGAACATCTGAACAAGTTTGATTCAAAAGCACAAAAAGGTATTATGTTAGGATACTCAAAATGCTCTAAAGGCTACAGAGTATACAACACAGAAACCAAAATTATGGAAGAATCAATACATGTTAGATTTGATGATAAGCTTGACCCTGAAAAGTCAAAGCCAATTCAGAAACTTGCAGATTTGGAGAAAACTCTTGTAGGTTTTGACGAAAAGACTAAAGCATCAGAAGAATCTAACAAACAAAGTCCAGATGCAACTGAAGCTTCAACTATCCAGAAAAGATCAAGAAGTCACCCCAATATCTCTGAAGAAACTCCTCTAGGATTAGTATCTCTGATCGAGCCTACTTCCTGTGATGAGGCACTTAAAGATAATGACTGGTTCTGGCAATGAAAGAAGAACTGGATCGATTCTCAAAGAATGATGTTTGGGATCTCGTCCCAAAGCCTAAAGGAACTCATATTATTGGAACCAGATGGGTATTCAGAAACAAACTGAACAAAAAAGGAGAAGTAGTCAGAAACAAAGCACGACTAGTGGCACAAGGTTACAGTTAACAAGAAGGCATTGACTACAATGAAACCTTTGCCCCAGTCACCAAGTTAGAATCTATTCGCTTACTTATTTCATTTGCTGTAAATCATTCCACCAAACTATATCAGATGGATATCAAGAGTGCATTCCTTAATGGTTATATATCAGAAGAAGTGTATATCAATCAACCTCTAGGCTTTGAAAATTCTGAATGTCCAGAACACGTTTTTAAACTAAAGAAATCACTGTATGGACTAAAAAAAGCTCCTAGAGCTTGGTATGAAAGATTGAGTAACTTTCTCATGGGACATGATTTTATTAGAGGAAAGGTTGACTCTACACTCTTCTGTAAAAACATTAGAAATGATCTCATGATACGCCAGATATATGATGATGACATTATTTTTTGTTCAACTAACCCCTCTGTGTGTCAAGAATTTTCTGAGCTAATGCACGAAGAATTTGAAATGAGCTTAACGTAAGAACTAAAGTTCTTTCTGGGAATTCAAATCAATCAAGCTTCATAAGCTACTTATGTATATCGAAGTAAGTACATAAAAGACATTCTGAAGAAATTCGAAATGGCAGAATGCAAACCTGCTAAGACACCCATGCATCCAACCTGCATTCTGGAGAAAGAAGAAACTAGTCAGAAGGTTTGTCAGAAGCTCTATCGTGGTATGATAGGCTCTCTTCTCTATCTGACTAGTTGCTCTTTGACTTTTATAGCACTCTAAAGGCCTAATGCCTAGTTGCTCTTTGACTTTTATAGCACTCTAAAGGCCCAATGCCTAGTTGCTCTTTGACTCCAATTTTGCATAGGGAATGTCCTAAAGTCTAAGTCCTTTTTGTCCATTTTGGCATTTGGTTCACAACAATCAAACAAAACACAAGCACAAAAGTATATACACAATTATGTGCTCAAGTGAGCAAAAGGCAAATTGCATTAACATAAACATGTGCTCAAATGAGCAAAGGAAAAAGCAAATGAATAATATGTACAAGAATAGTAAATTGCATAAATATAAAGTGTAAGAATTAAATGTTAATGGTTAATGGTTAGTGTTAAAGTTAGTGTGCTATAAGGCAATTTAGCGTTATGTTAAGCAATCGTAATTGGACTTATGTAGAAGTCACAACTATCTGAGGCCGGTCAATAATAATGTAGGCAACAACACAAGTTAGAGATTTTGATTAGTGAATCAAACTCCTACAACTTGCCATGCCAAAAGAAGATGAGAAATGATCTTGTATTGATTTAGGTTCTTTGCTTGATTAGGAAGCAACCTATCCTTAATGCAAATCCATTCACTTGATCCATTGATCAAGTTGAATTAGATTTGAATCAAGGAAGGTTAAACCTCCCATGTATCAAGGCTAACCACCAATCTTTAACTCATTGATCAAAAAAAGAAAAAGAAGAAGAAGAAGAAGATGAATATTAAAGTACATTAATGGAAATGGAATGAAATAATCAACAAGCATTGACCAAAGATAGAGAAGATCAAGGTCAAACAATATTAAACAGAAGCAAAATGAAGATTAGAAGTCAAGAAACAAATAAAATATTTTTGGTATTTTTTCAAAATTAAAATAATACTTGAATTAAAATAATAAAGAAAGGTCAAACTTCAAACTCACTTCAAATCAACTTTGAAAAGTCCAAGTGAATTATCCTAAGTTCAACAAGGTCAAACAAAGTTTGACAAAAAATTTCAGCATTTTTAGAAGTCAGAAACTATTTTTAATCAATTAAAAATGCATAAAAATAACCTAATTGAATTAAAATCTCAAATAATTCTCAAATCAATTAATAAATTGATGAGAATATTTTTCATAGATCTATCATCATTCAAAGAGGTTGGAAAAATATTTTTGTATTTTTTGAATATCAAAAACTATTTAAAATGAATTAAAAATAACCAGAAAAGAGAAAATTCATAAAAAATATCAAATGATAAAATAAAAAATATATTAAAAATCATTTTTAGAAACTAGAAATTAAAAAAAGAAAAATGCAATTGGTCTCATATTTTTTGGACCAATAATGAAGGAGATATGAATTTTTAAAATGAAATGGAATTAAAAGAAATAAAAGAAAATAGAATTAGAATTTAAAAATGATGAAAAAACGTGGAGCGTCTGATGCACTTTCATTAATTGACGTGGATCATCACGTGGCCAGAAGGCGCGCGCTCATCATACACGCTAGGCAACTGAATAACACATGGCCTATGGAAAAGTCATAATAATGAATGGATGAGATCTGATTTGGAAACACACACGCACGGTCCAGATTGAATCTGGAGATTGGACGGTGACCTGCGCCACCGTCTTCTCCGGCCAGCTTCCGGCGAAGCATATTTACAGAGAAACAAATGTGCATGAAAAGCCACGATCTAGGTACCAATCAAAAGTTGGGGTGATGTACATCACCCCTGTACCGACCAAATCCAATATAGGTTTCTACATTGAGAGAAATCAGAGGTGGAATTTATGTGGTGTTCAACTGAACTTATTGGATTTTAAAAATTTAAAGCTCAAACCAACTGTCTCTATGAAGAGGACTTCAGATCACACAACAATAGCAAGAACCAAGCAGTATATGAGTAGATTCGAAGGAAATGAAAATTGAAGTAAACCTCTGATTTACAGAGTTTGAGAGCACAATTCCTTGGAGTTAATGCTTGCAGTTTGTTCTAGGGAATGAGGTAGCAAGGCTTAGGAACTTTTAGATCTAAGAAACAATCAATGCAATTGAATTATAGATCTGAAAATTGAGAGAAAAATTAATGAGTTCCTTTGGAGTGTGGTTGAGGGATTAGCCGTGCAGCATTTAGGGCGCCTTTAGGTTGCTGAAATGAGAGGCATGAGCATTGTATTTATATCCAAAGCAAGGCTGAGTTGCATGAACAAATCATGTGCATGGATGGAAAGGGCCTCCATGCATGGGCCTGTACAGGCGCATGGAGGGCCCAATTCCACTTGGATTTGGCAGCTAAACATCAACATATGCAAACTGGACGTGCATATTATGTAGTATTGGCTCATGCAATGCAAATTTAAATGGTTTCCAAAATTGCACCAACTTGTTCATGCCTTCGAAAATGCCATATCCAAACTTGAAACACAACCATATGAGTAATGGTTGGAAAGCTTTTTGCATGAGGATCATTTGTTATGTTGATCAAAACTTCATTTGACAATTGGAAATTGATGAAAAATAATCATGAAGTGTAGGGTGCAAAACATGTACATGTGGGATTTTCAAAAATAGCCAAACTTTAAGCACCTCTGTTTCAATGATGCAAGCTTCAAATGACAAAACCTTCAACATCAAAGTTGTAGATATTTTCGATACAATCAATTTGGACTTAAATTTTGCATCATTTGGGTTTTTTATTAAGAAGTTATAGGCACTTGAAGTTGGACTTTTTCACGTTTCAATGCTTTTGGTCCAAAGTGACCTATAATATTTTGCATTATCACATGTATTTCTTTTAGGATTTTGAAATTTTTCTCAACATAACATTTGAATTAGACATCTTAAGATTTCCAATGCATTTGATCCCACCTCAAAATTATGAAAAATGAATGAGTTATGTCCTTGGGAAATTGACCCAAAATTAGGGTTTCAGTCAAAATGACCTATAATGTCTTGAAGTGGATGATGACCTTCCAAGCTTCAAATCGATTTTTTATGAACATGAAAGTTGTTCACATGGTTCTTAAGAACATTGTTTCTCTTGGGGTCATCTCCACTTGACAAACATATCAAATGTTAGGTCTCAGTGTAATTTAAAATAGTCAGATGAATTGACTGATCAACTTCTCAAGCCCACACCTCATATATTGATGAATTGATGATTGAGGACACTTAAATAAGTTCAAATATGCATGAAATGATGAATTAAAGAACTTCCCTTGATTTCATTTGATCATGGGTTGAGGTTGCGTCTTGGGTCTATAAGGAGAATAATTATGATGTGCAATCTTGAACTCGCTACACAGCTCTTTCATCATATTGTTGTTCAAGTTAGATCCATTATTAGTAATGATCTTGTCTGGAACACCATAACGGCATATGAGTTGATTCTTGATAAACTTCACAACCACCTGCCTGGTCACGTTTGCGTATGACGCCGCTTCAACCCACTTGGTGAAGTAATCAAATGCTACGAGAATAAACTTGTGACCGTTGGACGCTTTCGGCTCTATCGTACCAATCATGTCAATTCCCCACGTCGAGAAAGGCCATGGTGATGAAATCACATTCAGAAGTGTCGGGGGAATATGAATCTTGTCCGCATAAATCTGACACTTGTGGCATTTCTTCACATATTTGCAGCAGTCAGACTCCATTGTCAGCCAATAGTAGCCTGCTCTCAACATCTTCCTAGCCATGGCATGCCCATTGGAATGAGTACCAAATGAACCCTCATGGATCTCAGTCATTAACAGGTCTGCTTCGTGTCTACCCACGTATCTGAGCAAAACCATATCAAAATTTATTTTATAAAGCATATCGCCATTGAGGTAGAAACTGTCAGATAATCTCCTCAAAGTCTTCCTATCTCTCACAGATGCCCCAGGCGGGTAAATCTGACTTTGAAGAAAACACTTAATATCATAATACCATGGCTTGTCATCCTTCACGTCTTCCACTGCAAAGACATGAGCTGGTCTATCCAAGCGCATCACGGTGATATTAGGAACTTCATTCCAGAGTCTCACCACGATCATCGAAGCAAGTGTAGCAAGTGCATCTGCCATCTGATTCTCATCTCGAGGAATATGATGGAAGTCAACCTCCGTAAAGAATGTTGAAATCCTCCTCACATAATCTCTGTATGGGATGAGGCCAGGCTGATTCGTCTCCCATTCACCCTTAATCTGATTAACAACAAGGGCCGAATCACCATAAACATCAAGATGTTTGATTCTAAGATCAATACATTCTTCCAATCCCATGATACAGGCCTCATATTCCACCATATTAATCGTGCATTTGAAAGTTAGCCTTGCTGTAAAAGGGAAATGTGTGCCCTGAGGAGTAATAATCACTGCCCCAATACCATTTCCATATTAATTTACAGCGCCATCAAACACCATGCTCCATTGGGAACCAGGTTCTGGACCTTCATCAAGAGTAGGCTCATCGCAATCCTTCATTTTCAAATACAGAATCTCCTCATCCGGGAAGTCATACTGAACTGACTGATAATCTTCAATAGGTTGATGTGCCAAGTGGTCAGCCAAGATACTACCTTTAATAGCCTTCTGAGCTCGATACTCAATGTCATACTCAGACAACAACATCTGCCAACGGGCAATCCTCCCAGTTAAAGAAGGATTCTCAAAGATATACTTGAATGGATCCATTTTGGATATCAACCAAGTCGTATGATTCAACATATACTGGCGTAAGCGCTTAGCAGCCCAAGCCAAAGCACAACATGTCTTCTCAAGCATCGAGTATCGAGACTCACAATCGGTGAACTTCTTACTCAGGTAGTAGATAGCATACTCTTTCTTCCCTGATTCATCTTGCTGACCGAGGACATAACCCATAGAGTCTTCAAGAACTGTCAGATACGTAATCAATGGTTTCCCCTCCACAGGCGGAGACAGAATCGGAGGCTCAGACAGATACTCCTTAATACTGTCAAAGGCTTTTTGGCAATCCTCGGTCCAATCACGAGACTGATATTTCCGGAGGAGCTTGAATATTGGCGCACATGTGGCAGTCATGTGGGATATAAATCTGGAGATATAATTTAAACGGCCAAGAAAACCTCAGACATGTTTCTCAGTTTTGGACGCAGGCATCTCTTGTATTGCTTTGACCTTTGCAGGATCAACCTCAATACCTCTCTCACTAACAATAAAACCCAATAACTTGCCGGAACGGACTCCAAATGTACACTTGTTCGGATTCAGGTGGAGTTTGTACTTCCTCAAACATTGAAAAAGCTTCAACAAGTGCTCTACATGTTCAACTTCCGTTCTTGACTTTGCAATCATGTCATCAACATATACCTCGATCTCCTTGTGCATCATATCGTGAAATAAGGTAGTCATAGCTCGTTGGTACGTGGCTCCGGCGTTCTTCAAACCGAAGGGCATCACTCGATAACAGAATGTTCCCCAAAGTATGATGAATGTTGTCTTTTCCATATCCTCGGGTGCCATTTTAATCTGACTATATCCGGAAAATCCGTCCATAAACGAAAAGATATTGAATTTAGCTGTATTATCTACCAACATATCAATATGTGGTAGAGGAAAATCATCTTTCGGACTAGCTTTATTCAAGTCTCTATAGTCCACACACATTCGGACTTTTCCATCTTTCTTAGGCACCGGGCACAATATTGGCCACCCATTGAGGGTATGTAGAAGTCACCAGAAACCCCGCATCAATTTGCTTCTGAACTTCTTCTTTGATCTTCACTGCCATATCAGGATGAGTTCTTCTGAGCTTCTGCTTCACAGGCACGTACTCTGGCTTCAAAGGCAGGAAATGTTGCACGATATCAGTATCCAGACCAGGCATGTCTTCATATGACCAGGCAAAGACATCAACGTATTCTCGTAGAAATTCAATCAACTCCTTCTTAACAGATTCTTCTAGGAGTGCCCAAATCTTCACTTCTCGCACACAATCTTCAGATCCCAAGTTGACTGTTTCCAGATTCTCAAGATGTGGTTGAATGATCTTTTCTTCGTGCTCACGCAGACGGGTAATCTCGCCAGGAATCTCTTCAACATCATCTTCTTCGGCCTCAAATACGGGGAACTCAAAGTCGGGAGATGGTGTTGGATCATTATGTTCAATGGGTTTGATCAACCTGCATAATGATTTAGGATATAAAAGAGATTTTAGAATTCAAACAAGGTAAATCATTATGCAGATGAAGAGATTGATTTTATCCTATTTTTAAGGTTTTATGTGATCACCAATTTCATGCAAAAAGCGAAAAGTGAAAATAATTGGAAAAACAAACATTTAACATGAATTTATTGAATGAAAATATCTTTGTATTTATGAGCCAACAATGTCATCACTCCTCCTTTTGGCATGGGAGAAGGGTTTTTTTGAACAAAATGAACATTACGTTGACTTATGGACGACTGTTGGAACATCAACAACGACCCAGTTATTCCAGACCCCTCCAGGGATGACAAAGTTGCCAGAATCTTCCTCTGCATCCTCTTCCACAATAGCAGCAACTTCCTCGTCTTGAACAGTGTGGATGAATCCACCACTCTGAAATAGCCCATACTTGTTGAAAGTGCCAAAAGAATACCCTATGCCAACCCGAGATTTATTGTCTTCCAGCTTGATCATTTGTCCCAAACCAGTAGTTGTGCCATGCTCAATGGCCAACTTCGCATCATTGTAGGACGCAAATGAATAAGTTCCTTTCTTAGTAGGCTCATCAATAGATAAATCTTGGAACGATGTTCCAACTTCATCCTCAGCATCTATGTAAGAAAAGGAAGACAGACGGCTAACCAGGAGATCCTTCTCTCCCCCTACCACCACCGGCTTTTTGTTCTTGACAAATTTCAATTTCTGGTGTAGGGTGGATGTCACGGCGCATGCCTCGTGAATCCATGGTCTGCCCAACAGACAGCTATATGATGGGTGGATATCCATGACCTGAAAAGTGATCTGGAAATCACTTAGTCCTATCTTGACTGGGAGTTCAACCTCTCCAATCACGGTCTTTCGGGATCCATCAAAAAACTTTAACTACCACTCCACTCTACCTCATGGGAGGCCCCTAGTATGACAACCTAGCCAAAGTGGATTTTGGCAACACATTCGGTGATGATCCAGTGTCTACCAGCACATTAGACATGGCATCATCTTTGCAGCTCATAGATATGTGAAGTGCCAAATTATGGTCTCTTCCCTCTTCAGAGAGATCGGCATCACAAAAACTCAAATTGCTACAAGCGGTAATGTTTGCAACAATACTATCAAATTGTTCTATGGTGACGTCATGGTCTACATATGCCACATCCAACACCTTCTGCAGAGCTTCTCGGTGTGGTTCTGAGTTCATAAGCAATGATAGCACAGAGATCTTTGACGGTGTTTGTAGAAGCTGATCTACAACGTTGTATTCACTCCTTTTGATGAGCCTCAACATCTCATCATAGTCTTCTTTCATAGTGCCACTCTGGCCAGCAGAGACAGGAGTTCTTACCACAGAGGCAGGTTTATTGGCAACAAGTGTCAGATTTGGAGCAATAACAGCATTCCAAACCGGGCGCACAACACAATCAGCAACATCAGCCCTTCTGGTGTCAGCCTGGGGTTTCGGTGGAGCCGAGAAAACACGACCGCTACGGGTCAGGCCGCTGACATCGACAATATTAACAACAAAAGTAGAGGGCAGGGGCACCTCCTTCCCATCCTCCAATGCCACAACATTGTAGCGATAAGGGACAATCTTATAAGAAGAGTATGGCACAGGGCCAGCTGGTTTAATAATCAAAGAGGGAGAAGCTTTCTGCTTGCTGCCATCATACCGGATGACAACAGGCTATGGGATCCGAAATACTGGAGATATCACATTGACTTCATCATCAGCATTGCGATTCTGAAGTATTTCAATTACACCTTCATCCAACATTTCTTGGATGTCTTTACGGACTTGACGATATCCCCTCTGATTGACAGTGCAAACACGACATTTGTCATGGTCATGCTCATAATGATTGTATTCACACAACAGTCTGTGCATCTGGAGCAATGATTGTCGAATATGGCTGACATATTTGACCTTATATTTACCAGGACAACCCTGGACCATATTGACAGACGATTTCCCATGCTCGGGCAATGGGTTCTTCTTCACATTAGGACCAACGTCCTCGAAAAACAAGATACCACTCTTCACAAGGTCTTAAACATTGGTCTTCAGCGGGTAACAGTTCTCCACGTCATGTCTGGGGGCACCGAAATGATAAACACAATGAAGCTCAGGCTTATACCACCACTGAGGGTTAGTAGGTATAGCCGGTGGGTCTCGTGGAGTAATCAGCTTCCTTTCTATCAAAGAGGGATAGAGCTCTGCATAGGTCATAGGAACAGGATCAAAGGTGACCCTCTTCCTCTCATAGCTTGTACTAGTCTGATTGTTGTTTCGAGGCTGGTAGGCCTACTGTTGAGGACGGTGTTGTTGTTGTTGATATTGTTGATGTTGTTGTTGTTGGTTATTGTTGTGCTGATAGTGCTGATTATCTCTGAAAACAGGTGTTATGTGAGCCACCTGATGCTGATTACCGACTGGACGCACGGTCTTCCTCCTTACTGAGGGTCTTCTAGGTTTAATATGGGAGGTCACAGCATGGGCCTCGCCATTTTTCTTCTTTCCAAACTCCCCATATCGTTTGGTAGAAGAGCCTTCTTCTCTAGTCAGGCGCCCTTCCCTGACTCCTTCCTCCAAACGCATCCCCATGTTCACCATCTCGGTGAAATCAGAAGGAGCACTGGCAATCATCCGCTCATAATAAAATGAGCTCAAGGTCTTCAAGAAGATCTTGGTCATCTCTTTCTCCTCCAGCAGAGGCACAATCTGTGTTGCTAACTCTCGCCACCTCTAGGCGTACTCTTTGAAAGTTTCCTTGTCCTTTTGGGACATGACTCTCAATTGATCCCTATCGGGAGCCATATCTACATTATACTTGTATTGCTTGACGAAGGCCTCGCCAAGATCATTGAAGGATCGGATGTTCGCGTTGTCCAAGTCAATATACCATCTCAGGGAAGCATCAGACAGACTGTCCTGGAAATAATGAATGAGGAGCTGATCGTTGTCGGTCTGAGCCGACATCTTCCTTGCATACATGACTAGGTGGCTGAGAGGGCAAGTATTTCCCTTGTACTTTTCAAAGTCAGGTACTTTGAATTTTACAAGGATTTTCACATTCGGAACTAAGCAGAGTTCAGCAGCAGACTTGTCGAAGAGGTCTTCCTCTGAGAGTTTTGAGTTCCTTGCGGAGCTCAAGAAAATGATCATTCATTGCGTCCATCTTTTCGTAGACATATGGGCCCTCAGACGGCTCAGAATGGTAGATGGTGTCGTCTACTCTAGGCATAGTATGCACGACAGGAGGCGGAACGGCGAGGACCGGGCTAGATGCCAGCAGAGAAGCAAATGTGGGTGCTAGACCCTCAGGAACAAAGTTGGGAGGCATCCCCCAAGGAAACCCGGCTGGCATGGCAGTTGGTGCAAAGTGGGCGCTGGCCGCAGGTACTGTTGAAGAGGTAATCTCGGAGATGACTGTCCTCTGGGGAGGAGTTGAAGGTGTCGGAGACAACTGACTCTGGGCGGCCATGAAAAACTCTATTAGGACAGTCAATCTGGCCACTTCCTCCTTGAGTTCACGGTTCTCTTGCTCTAGATGATCCATTAATCTTGAAGCGTTGGCTCGAGTGTAGTACCGGTGAGTCAGCTTGTCTTCAAAATAAATGAAGAACATAGAGTTAGACCATAGAACAAGAAGCCTGGAGCAAAACCTGCTTATGCACATGATGCATGCAATGCTTGTGCATATGATTTATTTTATTTATCAGAGGAACTTTAGAGCTCTATTTGCAAAATATTGAAAATATTAATCATTTAGACATAAATGGAAGTATCATATCAATAATATCTGGAAAATATATTTACACCTAAGAAGTACAATTTTGGTAACAAAATACAATACACGAGAGAAGGAAAATGAACATCCTATGGAACCCTAGAAGCAATCGCCTAAAGCTCTGGAGACTAGAAGATAAGTTGCATGAAGCCTCTTCATCTCTCGCTCATAGGTTGCCTCCATATCTGCCTTCTCTTTGGCGAGGCAATCACACTTCCTCTTCCAGAAATTGGAAGACTGAGGAAGAAGAGAAGTCAACGCATCATCAGGTTCATCAATAACCTGGTGCTCAAGGAACTCTATCAAAGCATCCTTCTCTCTAATCTGCTGAAGCAACTCCTCTCGTTCATGGATCCAGGCACGTGAACGGTCTTCGTCTCTCAACTCCTCTACTCCTTGGTCAGGGAGGGTTGAAGGACCAACCACAACCAGAGGTGTAGGTCTTGGATACTCAAAAGGCATGAGGTACTCGGAACCTCTCCTCCTCACCCAAGCGGTGTAGGGTTCCAAAGCTAAGCAGTTCTTTGGACCAAGCTCCTTCCTTCCCTTCCTATGGACCTTGCGCCAGGCGCGAACCATCCTATCCTTCAAGCCAGAATACACCTTCTAACAGAATGTTATTAGGTTTATCCTTTAGGGGGAACCCAAGCTGACGACGTGCCAAAATAGGGTTATAGTTTATCCCACCACATGTACCAAGAAGAGGCACATTGGAGAATTCACCACAAGAGTCGATAATCTGCACACCATCATATACACGGTTGTACCAAAAGATATCATCATTAGTGAGACATGAGTCTCGTAGACCACCGTAGACATCCTTTGTTCTCCTTGAAGGCGACCGTCTGTGGCAAGTGCGAAATAAACCACTTGTACAGCAGAGGAAAACAACACACAATGGTACCACCACCCTTTGCATTCCTCACATGCAAAGAAAAGTAAGTGTCACCCAACAGAGTCAGAACGAGATTAAGAGTAGAGAAAATCCTAATAGCGTTCACATCCACAAACTTGTCGATGTTGGGGAATAACACTAGCCCATAGATGAGAAGTGCAAATATGGCTTCAAAGGCGTCCTCACTCATGGCCTTCCCATACAAAGTAGCTTGAGCAATGAGGAACTCAGAAGGGAGACCTTGAATTCCACATTTGGTAGTCATATGAGGAACTCAGAAGGGAGACCTTTAAGTTCCTTGAAAATTTTCTGATTTTTTTTCTGATGACATGAATGCAGATGAATGCATGAATGCATGAATGCAACAATCACACTCGAGGATCAAGCAAAACACACCAGACAAAGGTCATGGGAAAGCTCATAGTATCCTTAATATCAATCATCCATTTTGGTGGATTATGGTTTTCACCTTATCAACACCCAAGTTCCATTGATATTAACAATACATGAACCGGCTCAATCATCCTTAATATCAATCATCCATTTTGGTGGATTATGGTTTTCACCTTATCGACACCCAAGTTCCATTGATATTAAGGATGTCTGAACGACTCAACCATGAATCACGGGTTTGTTGAGAGTCACGAGCATGGAGTCTCGGTTAGGAACCACCCAAAGGGAGTGTACTAGGGTTTAAACCTGCCAAACATGTTCTACCAGAGGTTCCCATAGTCATCATCCCATCTTTCGAATATTATCGGAGGAACGAATACTTGTATTCCAAAAATATTCTCAAGAGAGACTCTTATGAGTGTAGTATCGCGTAACAATCGCATCAGATCTTACATCTGAACGACCTCCGCACTACGTCCTAAAAATAGGCCAAGATGGGTTTGGTAAACTAAGGTCCTTGGCTTCTAAGGCACATGATTGAAAGAATAATGCCTAACCACAAATAACTTGTGTGACATTATTAATCCAACATGACCTCCACCAAGTGAATGGACTCGCAAGTCAACTTGCTAAGGAATACTCCACACAAGTCGACAAGACTATGCCATTCTCCTATCCTAAGGTGCCCTCGAATTCGGGTATAGAACTCATCTCACAGAGATCACCAAGCAAACAACAATTGTATATCAAGCAATTCAAACATTACAATCAATACAGTAATCCCAAATTGTACAAAAATATGTCATATAACAAATAAACAATGTCACACAACAAGGGCGAAAAGTAGGCAAAACCACCAAGGATTTATCCCCAGCAGAGTCGCCACTTTTCTGTAGCGGTGTATTCGTCACTTTATGGTTTATTGATTAAACCAAAAGCAAAGCATACAAAGAATCGAGTCGCCACCGCACTTTTATTTATCCAAAGGAATGGCTAAAAAGCGAACAAAAGCCTAAGAAGTTTTACACATAGAAAACTAATGAAAAGATCAGAGATCTGGGTAAGGGATTAATTACGCAATGGGAAGGTGTTAGGCACCCAAAACGTCCTAGGTACTCCTAGGGAGCCCTTTTCACACTTGTTGTACGAAATGTTATTTGTTTATGAAATATTTATTGTGCAAACATGGATTGAAAGGATGAGAAAAGAATATACAAGTTATTATTTTTGTGTTTGAACGGATGAACCCGTTGCCTACGTACCTTTCCATGGAAGGTAAGGATCAAAACGCCGTAGTTCGGCTAAAAGATTTCCAAAATATGAGTGGGTTCATTTTAAACAAAAGCCCTAAGGTCTTTCTCTGCCTCTGCCTCAACATCATCTTCCTCTGCCTCAAATACAGGGAATTCAAAATTTGGAGATGGCGTTGGATCATTATGTTCAATGGGTTTTAGAATCAACCTGCATAATGATTTTGGATAATAAAAACTTTAGAATTTAAACAAGCAAACCATTATGCAGATGAAAAAGGTTGCTTTTATTCTTGTTTTTAGGGTTTTTTGTGATCACTGATTTCATGCAAAAGCAAAAAGTGAAAACAAATGGAAAAACAAATGTTTAACAATGCATTAATTGAATGAAATATCATTGTATATATGATGCCACAAATGTCATCACTTCTCCTTTTGGCATGGGAGAAGGGTTTTGTGAACAAAGTGAACATATTACGCTGACTTATGAATGATCGTAGGAACATCCACAGCGACCCAATTGTGGCAGATCCCGCCAGGGATAACAAAGTTGTTCAAATCTTCTGCATCCTCTTCCAGAATAGCAGCAGTTTCCTCAGCTCGATCAGCATGGATGAAACCTCCACTCTTGAACAACCCTTTCTCATTGAACGCCCCAGAAGAATAGCCAATGTCAGCCCTGGATTTGTTGTCTTCAAGCTCAATCATCTTCCCCAAACCAGCAACTGCACCACATTCAATGGCCAGTTTCGCATCACGATAGGAAGTAAATGAAGGAGACTTCTTCTCAATCGGCTCAACAATAGATAAAGCTTGGAAAGGAGTTCCAACTTTATCCTCAGCATCAATATATGAGAAATAAGATAGGTGGCTAACCAGGAGAGCCTTTTCTCCCCCTACCACAACCAATTTCTTATTCTTAACGAATTTCAGCTTCTGGTGTAGGGTGGATGTCACGGCGCCAGCCTCGTGAATCCATGGTCTACCAAGGAGACAGCTATAAGATGGGTGGATATCCATAACCTGAAAGGTAACCTGGAAATCACTTGGTCCAATCTTGATTGGGAGATCAACTTCTCCAATCACGGTCTTACGCGACCCATCGAAAGCTTTCACAACAACACCACTCTGCCTCATGGGAGGCCCCTGATATGACAATCTCGAAAGAGTGGTCTTTGGCAATACATTCAAAGATGACCCAGTGTCCACCAACACGTTGGACATGGCGTCGGTTTTGCAATTCATAGAAATATGTAAAGCCATGTTGTGGTCTCTTCCCTCCTCAGGGAGATCAGCGTCACAGAAACTCAAAGTGTTGCAAGCAGTGATGTTTGCAACGATACTGTCAAACTGTTCAATAGTGACGTCGTGATCAACATAGGCCAGGTCCAATACTTTCTGCAGAGCCTCCCTATGGGGTTCTGAATTCAGAAGTAAAGATAGTACGGAGATTTTGGACGGCGTTTGTAGAAGCTGGTCTACAACCTTGTACTCACTCTTCTTGATGAGCCTCAGCATCTCATCACATTCTTCATTCACAATGCCACTCGGGCCAACAGAAGAAGTAGGAGTCTTTTGTACAGAGGAGGGTTTGGCAACAGGTGCCAGATTCGGAACATTCACTGCAGTCCCAACTGGACGCTCATCAGAATCAGAAACAACGTGAGGCTTCGGGGATGCAGAAAACACACGACCACTACGGGTCAACCCGCTCACATCAGCAATATTAACAACGGAAGTTGAAGGCAACGACACTTCTTTCCCATCTTCCACAGCAACTGGATTGTAACGGAAGGGAATTGCTCTATCCGAAGAATAAGGCACAGGGCCTGCAGGCTTGATTACCAAAGAAGGAGAAACCTTCGGCTTGCTACCATCATAACGGATGACAACAGGCTCAGGAAGCTTGAACACAGGAGAAATCACATTCACCTCTGGTTCGTCTTCATCAACATTTCGATTCTGCAAAATCTCAATAGTCCCCTCATCCAACAGCTCTTGAAGCTCTCTTCGCACTTGGCGACAACCCAATCTATTAACATAGCAGATACGACATCTGTCATGGTCGTGCTCCATATGACTGTAATTACACAGCAAACGATGCAACTCGACCAATGACTGTCGAATATGACTCACATATTTGACTTTATATTTTCTAGGGCAACCCTGGACCATGTTAACCGACTTCCCATGCTCGGGCAATGGGTTCTTCGTAACATTGGGGCCTGAGTCCTCAAAGCTCAGAATGCCGCATCGCATAAGGTCTTGAACCTTAGTCTTCAATGGATAGCAATTCTCTATATTGTGACCGGGAGCACCGGAATGATAAACACAATGTTGGTCGGGCTTGTACCACCACTGCGGGTTAGCAGGCACAGCCGGAGGATCCCTCGGGGTAATCAGTTTCCGCTATATTAAAGAGGGATATAGCTCAGCGTATGACATAGGAATAGGATCGAAAGTAATCTTCTTCCTATCATAATTCAAATTAGCCTGATTATTGGTGCTGCCATGAGGCTGGTAAGCCTGTTGCTGTGGGCGATGTTGCTGCTGATACTGAGGTTGTTGCTGATTATGCTGATTATTGTCTCTGAAGACAGGTGCTATATGAGCCACTTGATGCTGGCCGCTGGCATGACGCACAGGCTTCCTCTTGGCAGAGGGTCTTCTAGGTTTAGCATGAGATTGCACAGCATGTGCCTCCCCATCTTTCTTCTTAAACGCCCCATATCGTTTAGAAGAGCCTTCATCCTTAGACAAACGTCCTTCCCGGACTCCTTCCTCTAATCGCATCCCCATGTTCACCATCTCGGTGAAACCAGAAGGAGCACTCGCAACCATCCGCTCATAATAAAATGAACTAAGAGTCTTCAAAAAGATCTTAGTCATCTCCTTCTCTTCCAGCGGAGGAGTAATCTGAGCTGCCAGCTCTCGCCACCTCTGGGTGTACTCTTTGAATGTCTCTTTATCCTTCTGAGACATAGCCCTGAGTTGATCACGGTCAGGAGCCATATCCACATTATACTTATATTGCTTGACGAAGGCTTCGCCAAGATCGTTGAAGGAATGGATGTTTGCGCTATCAAGGCTCATATACCAACGAAGAGCTGCACCAGACAAACTATTCTGAAAATAATGAATCAGCAGTTGATCATTATCTGTTTGAGTAGACATTTTCCTGGCGTACATGACCAGGTGGCTGAGCGGGCAAGTGTTCCCCTTATACTTCTCAAAGTCCGGGACTTTGAATTTGACAGGAATCTTAACACCGGGAACTAAACACAGTTCAGCAGCAGACTTGCCGAACAAATCTTTCCCTCAGAGGGTCTTCAATTCCTTGTGGAGTTCAAGGAATTGGTCATACATAGCATCCATCTTTTCATTAACATCTGGGCCCTCAGACGGCTCAGAATGATAGATGGTGTCGTCTACCCTGGGAGTGGTATGCACGACAGGAGGAGGCATTGCAAGGATCGGGCTAGATGCCGGCATGGAAGCAAATGTAGGAGCTGGAATATCAGGCATAAAACCAGGAGGCATACCCCACGGAAACCCGGCTGGCATGGCTGGCATGAAATGGGCACTGGCAGCTGGCACAGTTGAAGAAACCACTTCAGATATAACAGTCCTCTGGGGAGGAGTTGCAGGAGGTGGAGACGGTTGATTCTGGGTGGCCAAAAACTGCTCCATCAGAGCGCTCAATCTAGCGACCTCTTCTTTCAGCTCACGGTTCTCTTGTTCTAATTGATCCATCACTCTTGCAGAATTGGCTCGGGTGTAGTACCGATGAGTCAGCTTGTCTTCAAAATAAATGAAGAGCACAGAGTTAGGCGACAGGCAAGAAGATCAGAACAACACCTGCTTATGCAAAATGATGCATGCAATGCTCGTGCTTATGCTTTGTTTTTATTTCAAGGAACTTTTAGGGTTCTATTTGCAATTTTTGAAATTTAAAGCATTTAATCGCATATGGAAAAATAGCTCATCCAATATATTCAAGGGAAAAGGAAAATGAACATCCTATGGATCCCTAGAAGCTCGAGATGCCGGAAGACGAGAAACACAAAGCTTTTTGATCTCTCTCTCATATGCTGCTTCCATATCCGCTTTCTCCTTAGCAAGTCGATCATACTTCCTCTTCCAGAATTTGGAAGACTGAGGAAGTAGAGAAGTCCAGGTATCAGTCGGATCATCTATCACCTGATGCTCGAGGAATTCGATCAGAGCATCCTTCTCCTTGATTTGTTGAAGCAACTCTTCTCTTTCACGGATCCAGGCACGTGAAAGGTCTTCTTCTCTCAACTCCTCTACGCCTTGGTTAGGGAGGGTTGAAGGCCCAGCCACAACGAACGGTGTAGGTCTCGGATAATCATATGGCATAAGATACTCAGAAGCTCTCTGCCTGACCCATGAAGTATACGACTCTAAAGCAATGCAGTTCTTCGGACCCAACTCATTTCTACCCTTCTTATGAGTCTTGCGCCAAGCGCGGACCATCCTGGCTTTCAGGCCTTAGGGATCTTTACCCTCCTGAAAGAACACACCTTCTAACAGAATGTTATGAGGTTTATCTTTTAGGGGGAACCCAAGCTGACGACGTGCTAAGATAGGGTTGTAGCTAATCCCACCACATGTACCAAGAAGAGGCACATTAGGGAATTCACCACAATAATCAATAATCTGAACTGTATCATACACGCGATCATACCAAGAGATATCATCATTAGTGAGAGACATAAGTCTCGTAGACCACCGTAGACATCCCTTGTTCTCCTTGAAAGCAAACGTCTGCGGTAAGTGAGAAATAAACCACTTATACAACAGAGGCAAACAACACACAATAGCTCCCCCACCCTTTGCATTCCTCAGATGCAAAGAGAAATAGGCATCACCCAACAGAGTAGGAACGGGATTAAGAACAAAAAAGATCCTAATGGCGTTCACATCCACAAATTTGTCGATGTTGGGGAACAATACCAAACCATAGATGAGCAACACGAATATGGCCTCAAAGGCATCCTCACTCATGGCCTTCCCATAAACGGTAGCTTGAGCGATGAGGAAATCAGAAGGAAGACCCTGAATTCCACCTTTAGTGGTCATATGCGCCTCAATAAGGGATTCATCTATGTGCAACAAGTCTGCGATCTCTCGAGAAGTCGGAATACTCTCCAAGCCACTGAACGGAACCTGATCCAGAATAGGAATACCCACAAGATGAGCATACTCCTCGAGCGTAGGCAACAGCTGAAATTCTGGAAAAGAGAAATAGTGATACAGAGGATCATAGAACTGCGCCAAAGTACTCATCAACCCTTCGTCAACCTGAGTAGTCAACAGAGGTAGAAGCTTCCCATAACGAGCTTTGAAACCCAAGGGATCTAATACATAAGATGTCAGATTCCTTAACTCTTTCACATCGGGCTGTCTAAAGCTATACTTCTTTGTATGCCTTTTTGGTCTTTCCATGTCTGAAAATTTTGCAAATAAACCCTTTAAGTTCCTTGAAAATTTTCTGATTTTTTTTCTGATGACATGAATGCAGATGAATGCATGAATGCATGAATGCAGCAATCACACTCGAGGATCAAGCAAAACACACCAGACAAAGGTCATGGGAAAGCTCATAGTATCCTTAATATCAATCATCCATTTTGGTGGATTATGGTTTTCACCTTATCAACACCCAAGTTCCATTGATATTAACAATACATGAACCGACTTAATCATCCTTAATATCAATCATCCATTTTGGTGGATTATGGTTTTCACCTTATCGACACCCAAGTTCCATTGATATTAAGGATGTCTGAACGACTCAACCATGAATCACAGGTTTGTTGAGAGTCACGAGCATGGAGTCTCGGTTAGGAACCACCCAAAGGGAGTGTACTAGGGTTTAAACCTGCCAAACATGTTCTACCAGAGGTTCCCATAGTCATCATCCCATCTTTCGAATATTATCGGAGGAACGAGTACTCGTATTCCAAAAATATTCTCAAGAGAGACTCTTATGAGTGTAGTATCGCGTAACAATCGCATCAGATCTTACATCTGAACGACCTCCGCACTACGTCCTAAAAATAGGCCAAGATGGGTTTGGTAAACTAAGGTCCTTGGCTTCTAAGGCACATGATTGAAAGAATAATGCCTAACCACAAATAACTTGTGTGACATTATTAATCCAACATGACCTCCACCAAGTGAATGGACTCGCAAGTCAACTTGCTAAGGAATACTCCACACAAGTCGACAAGACTATGCCATTCTCCTATCCTAAGGTGCCCTCGAATTCGGGTATAGAACTCATCTCACAGAGATCACCAAGCAAACAGCAATTGTATATCAAGTAATTCAAACATTACAATCAATACAGTAATCCCAAATTGTACAAAAATATGTCATATAACAAATAAACAGTATCACATAACAAGGGTGAAAAGTAGGCAAAACCACCAAGGATTTATCCCCAGCAGAGTCGCCACTTTTCTATAGCGGTGTATTCGTCACTTTATGGTTTATTGATTAAACCAAAAGCAAAGCATACAAAGAATCGAGTCGCCACCGCACTTTTATTTATCCAAAGGAATGGCTAAAAAGCGAACAAAAGCCTAAGAAGTTTTACACATAGAAAACTAATAAAAAGATCAGAGATCTGGGTAAGGGGTTAATTACGCAATGGGAAGGTGTTAGGCACCCAAAACGTCCTAGGTACTCCTAGGGAGCCCTTTTCACACTTGTTGTACGAAATGTTATTTGTTTATGAAATATTTATTGTGCAAACATGGATTGAAAGGATGAGAAAAGAATATACAAGTTATTATTTTTGTGTTTGAACGGATGAACCCGTTGCCTACGTACCTTTCCATGGAAGGTAAGGATCAAAACGCCGTAGTTCGGCTAAAAGATTTCCAAAATATGAGTGGGTTCATTTTAAACAAAAGCCCTAAGGTCTTTCAATATCCACGGGAGAACACTCAACCTTATACAAACAACAAGTCCACTATGTGAGAAAAGCTTCAACTTGCTAGTGAGGGGTTAACCCTATAATAAGCAAGGAAGTCTTACAATTCAATCACTAAGGACAAAAGGTGAGATTAACATCAACCACTAAGATAATTGAGATCTATGGCTAATGTATGAAAACTTATCAAGAATGGATGAAGCCACAAAACAATTGATTGAGTGAAATTAACCAATTAGGATTTATTCCAAAAAGATGGTCAAGATATGATTAGAATTCAATTCAAAATAAGTATTATGAAAATGAAGTTTGAAAAATCAGAGGCTTAAGGCCTAGGTTTCTAGTTGGAAAAGAAATGAAAATGTTTGCACGATAGTTTTCAAGTTTGGGTTAGCATGCAAATGGAGGTTTAAAGAAACAAAAGGTGGGAGGGTGAGGAAGTAAAACTTCTTAGATGTTCACCTCTTGAGATCATATGTAGATGATCCAAGTGATTCTTTTGGAATAGGCAACAATGCAAATAACAGATGAACAAAGCAAATGGATACCGGATGCCAATCAATGGACTTATTCCAATCTCACAAAACAAAATGGATACCGGATGCCAATTAATGGTCTTACACCAATCTCCTGAAGCAAAAAAGAAACATGGATACCAGATGCCAATCAATGGACTTACACCAATCTCCTAAAACAAAATGGATACCGGATGCCAATTAATGGACTTATACCAATCTCCTAAAACAAAACCAAACATGGACACCAGATGCCAATCAAAGGACTTATACTAGTCTCCTACCATATCATGGGAAACAACTGCCAATTAATGGACTTATGCTTGTCTCCTCCATGGACCAAACAAAATGCTACAAAGCAAAGTTTATGAAATGATATACAAGTGATGAAGATAAGTGCACAAAGGCACACTCAAGCAAATATGCACAGATGAATCAAGTAAGCAGACAATCAAGTCAGTTAGCACACACTATATACAATCAATTAGGCTCAAGCAAGGTTAGGCTTTACAGCCAACTGGAATGGGGTAATTGTGCTCTTAACCCTAACATTGAGAGTTAGGGTGAAGCAGATGAAATGGAGATGAGGGGTGTGCCTCATAGCTCTTATCCCTGGCCTGGGAGAGCTTTAAACAATAGAAGGTGTGGGAGTTCAGAAAGTAGGAACTCTTCTCCACAAGTGATTGACTCTATAAGATCTTGGGTTAGTATTCACAATGCATCAACACATTGTGTGAGCAAAGTGAATGACACACTGAATAGCAGGAGATGGATTACACATCTCTTGTATCTGCCAATTGCCTCATAAGAGGACTTTTCCTGCTTGGCACAAAAGATAAACAATCACAAGCATTGCCTCTTAAGGAGGACTTCAGGCAGGTGCCTGCCCACATAACAGGACAGGTCTTCCAGACTACATGAAGATTAGAGATTATACCTAAGTGGTTAAGCAACCAAGCAAAAGCAAAGTTCAAGTGAACTTAAAGCAACTTATGTACCTGTGGAAACATCAAACCAATCAGTACAATATTCAGACAATCAAACTACAGTCAATAAGCAACAAACAATCCCAATGTACAAAATGTGTAAGCAAAAGTCAAACTCAAACAAGTTAACATCAACCTACAAAACACACAAAGGTTAGTAATCAAAGGCAAACACCAATACTCAAATGATGGAGCATCATCAATTATGCAACTTGGATGTTCAACCTGAAATCAAAGCTCAAACATAAGCAACAAACCACTAGGTCAAAGCCTAGGGTCAAAGGTGGAGAAAAAAATTCAAAACAGAAGCTGAAATTTAATATGAATCAACTTCAAACACATCTTGACACATTCCAAAAGGTCTCACATCAATATCATCAACCAAAAGCATTTCATGATCAATTGAAGTTCAAGGCAATTATAAAGCTCACATGTGATCAACCAGAATGAAAAATCTCAATTAAATCAGAAATGATTCAAATAATTCCAACAAAATTCATGAGCAATCACAACATTCATAACATGCATCACACAAAAAATCAGAAGCATTGGACATCATTTGGCATGGCAAACTCATCATACAAGTTGAACATCAAAAGGTGTGACACAAATTGTCACGCCAACTTATCACAATCATAAAACAGAAATGACAATTGATAAAAATACCAAATCAACACCAAAATGTCAAGCAATATGTCTAGTTTCATCATGCAAAATTTCAGAATCATTGGATCAAAGACCAGCATTTCACAAAGGTATAAGCATGGCAAGGTCAAATAAGCATACATGTACAAACATTCTAGCACAAAAAATTATCCAGCCAAGCACAACTTGTGAAATCATGATGATAAAAAACTAGAGAGAATCAGGATCATAATGCAAAAAGCCTGGTAATTTTTGGAATAATTTTCAAATTGTTATGATTTTTTAAAGATGAGAAAAATTAAAAAAAAAAACATGAGAAGCATAGCATATGGAATAAGGAGGGAAAAGGAAAAAGGTGAAGGCATTTGAAAACAAGCGCTGGCCAAGGATCGAACCACAACCGAATTCAAAAATGCGTGCCTCAGACAAAACAACGTCGCATCGCTCAAACCCTAGCGCGCCAAAGCAAAGGCAACAGAAAAGTGTTGCCAAATGGATCACAAGCGTGGCCTAAACGAATTCGCAGCTAAACCTATGAACTCCGCAGCAAAATCCGCAGGAATTCTGGAAAAATGAAGAACATTCATGTTGAAGATGAAGATCATGAAGATCTTCATCTGGATTTTTCCAGAAAAATGAAAAGTGTCCAGAAATCATCCAAAAGCATACCAATCGATTCATCATGCAATGCACATTCAAGATCCATAATCATTTCAACATAAAACACCAAAACAAGCACGGATCGAAGAAATTAAAAATTCATCATCAAAACTTCAATCTATCGTATCTCACTCAAAACAGCACCAAAATTCATGATTCAAAGCTTAGCATAACCAACACACTTAGATCTACAATAATATCACAATAATTTTGAGAAATAGAGAGATCGAGTCATGACCTCTTGAAGAGCAGAACTGGAAATCGCGTGCTACAGGCCTTGGCAATGCTTCAAAACTCTTCTATAATGCTTGTATAGGTGATTGAAAGAAAGAAGGAAGCTCAATAGTGCACGAATCCACCAAAATTTGGAATCACCATGGATGTTCTAAGCTTCGAGCATGCTTCAATGTGGCTCCAATTGCTTCAGTTCCACGTGCAATTCTACTCCAAAATGCCTCAGGATCAAGAATCAAGCAATGTAATGTGCTTTTGTTTGGAGAAATTGCAAAAAGATTTTAGAGAAAAGTTTGAAGGATTTTTGGATCTAGATCTGAATTTTCATGTTCATCCTGAAAACAGTTAGGGTTTTCTTTATATATGCCATGCTAATCCTGTTCTAATCATGCTTAAGCCAAAGCTAAGTGTAATTAACCAAAAATGAGGTGTATGTGCAAATTGGTCTTTCACCCTTATGCATGGAGTGCATGCATGAACAGTGTACGAATTTCCTTCAATTTCACTTAAAATTCAATTTTGGAGCTAATGGCAATAGCAAAATGTTCAAACAATGCACCAAATTTGAATTTTAAAATTTCCCTCCAAAAAACCAATGAATTACCAAATGATCATGTGATGACAATTTATGTAATGTGATGCATGATTTGGAAATTAGAGGTCAAGAGAAAAATAATGCATAAAAGAGCCACCCATTTTGGAGCTTTGGTTGAAAAGTTATGTCCATTTGAAGTTCCATGCATAGTTTCCCATGATTTGATCATATCTCCTTAACCACACATGAGAAATTGATGATCTTGGACTTTTTGGAAATGGGAGAGAAATATCTACAACTTTCATGTTCAACAAAATTTCATTTAAAGCTTTCTTGATGATGTAATTTGAAGTTGAAGTTGGATTAAAACCTTTCCATTTTTGGCAAATTCAAATTATAGGTCACTTTCTATTTTTGGAAAGTTTTGACTTGACTTCAAATTCTTCCATGTGAATGTTTGAAATGTCAAATGAGCCTTGTTTGAACATGAATTAAGTATTTCTAATCACTTCCCACCTCCAAATCCACAGTTGACTTGGCAGTTGACTTTCTAGGCCTTCAGTTGACTGGGAAATGTTCTGATGAAATTCAAGCCTCTACCACTTGGGACTTCGCTTCAAAATAACATCATAGCTGATATGAACTCTTGTGAATGATTGTGGGGTCCAAATCTCAAGAATGACCACCATCTATTGCTCAATGACTGCCTTTAACTGCTTTGACCTGTGATTGCTTCATCTGCAAGACAAAGGTTAGATGACATATTTTTGTACTTTTGGTTAGTGATAAAAAGAAAAGCAAATGATATACAAAATGCAAAGAATGCTTGGTGATCAAGAACCACTCTCAAAAAAAATATCCCATCCATAGGGAAGGAAGCAAGGTGTCCAATGATCCTTGAGGCAATACAATGATATGATATAATGCCATGAGGGATCTTAGGGACAAGATTGGGGTCTTACAGGCAAAAGCTGGAAATCCGGAAATGTGAAGCAATGGTACAAGGGATCATAGAACTGCACCAATACACTCATCAATCCTTTGTCCACTTGAGTAGCCAGAATAGATAGAAGCTTCCCATGATGAGCCTTGAAACCCAATGGATCTAGTACATAAGATGTCAAATTCCTTAGCTCTTTCAAGTCGGGTTGTCTGAAACTGTACTTCTTCGTATTCTTTCTTTGTCTATCCATGTCTGAAAATTTGCAAATAGACCTCTTAAGTTCCTTGAAAACATTCTCATTATTGATGATATGGATGCAAATGGATGCATGAATGCATGGATGCAACAATCACACTCAAGGATCAAGCAAAGCACACCACACAAAGGTCATGGGATGGATCAAGTCATCCTTAATATCAATCATCCATTTTGGTGGATTATGGTTTACACCTTATCAACACCCAAGTTCCATTGATATTAAGGATACACAAGAACAGATCAAGGGTTTGTTGCAAGTCACGAGCATGAAGTCTCAGTGAAGAACCACCCAAAAGGAGTGTACTAGGGTTTAAACCTGCCAAACATGTTCTATAAGAGGTTCCCATAGTCATCATCCCATCTTTAGGATATTATCGGATAAACGACTACTCGTATTCCAAAAATATTCTCAAGAGAGACTCTTATGAGTGTAGTATTGCGTAACAATCGTATCAAATCTTACATTTGAACGACCTTCGCACTACATCCTAAAAATAGGCTAAGATGGGCTTGGTAAACTAAGGTCCTTGGCTTCTAAGGTCTATATTGGAAAGAGTAATGTCTAACCACGACTACTCGTGTGACATTATTGATCCCAACATGACCTCCACCAAGTGAATGGGCTTGCAAGTCAACTTGCTAAGGAATAACTCCACACAAGTTAACAAGACTATGCCATTCTCCTATCCTAAGTGCACTCGAGTTCGGGTATAGAACTCATCTCACAAAGATCACCAAGCATACAAGGAATTAATATATCAAGCAATTCAATCATTACATACAATACAGTAATCCCCAAATTGCACAAAAAATATGTCACAAAATAATATACAATACAATACAACAAATATGAAAAGTAGGCAAAACCCACTAGGCAAGTGTAAATCCCCAGCAGAGTCGCCACTTTTCTGTAGCGGGGTATTCGTTACCATTAGACATATTGACTAAATCCAAGGTAAACCATACAAGTCGAGTCGCCACCGCACTTCTATTTATCCAAAGGAATGGTTAGAAAGCGAACAAAAACCTAATAGTTTTATCGAATAAAAAACTAGTAAAAATGTCAGAGATCGGGGTAAGGAGGTTGGTTATGCAATGGGAAGGTTTTAAGCACCCAAAACATCCTAGGTACTCCTAGGGAGCCCTTTTCACACTTGTTGTAAGGTTGATATTTTGTGAAAAAATTTGTTTGTGCAAACATGATTGGGAAGATGAGAAAGAATATACAAATTATTTACAATTTTGTGTTTGAATGGATAAACCCATTGCCTACGTACCATCGTAAAAAAGATTAGGATCAAAACCTCGTAGTTCAGGGTAAAAATCTCAAAACAAGTTGGTGAATTGATTGGTCCAAAAGCCTTAAGGTCTTTTGTTATCCAAGGGAGAAAACTCAACCTAAAACCACAAATCCACCATGTGAGGATAGCTTCAACATGCTAGTGAGGGGTTAACCCTATAATAAACATGGAAGACTCATTGTCCATCACTAAGAATATAGGTGAGTATTACATCTACCTCAAGGATAACTCAAACCTAATAGCTAAAGGTTATGAAAAGTTTTTGATAAGAAAGTGGCCTTTGAAACCACAAAAGTATTTGAATGAGTTATATTTACCAATGAAAAGTATTTACAAAATATGGTCAAAGTTGACTTAAAGATTCAATTCAAAATAAGTGTTATGAAAAGAAAGTTTGAAAATCAAAAGCATAATGCTTAGGTTTCTAATGTTTGAAAAGAAGTGTTAATGTTTGCACAAAAGTTTTGGCTTGGGTTAGAGTGGAGGGAAGAAGAAGAATGGCTAAAGTCCTAATCATACAAGAGATGAAGGAGAAGAAATAAGACCACAAATGGAGTTCCTCTCTTGAGATCATATTGATGATCCAAGTAGCTCTCATCCTTTGGAATAATCAAGCAAATAAGTATAAGCTCAAGCAATCAATCAATCAAGCAAGCTCTTAGAAGATCCCCAATGGCTCTTAGATCTCTCTCTTTAGAAGCTCATGACAATGGTTCTTCACTTAGGCTCAATGTTGGAATCCCTAGCACAAGAACACACACATCAAAAGGTTCTATCAAACAAACAAAGAATGGACAAGAAGAAGTTTAGAAATTGGTCCTTTCAAAGCTTTCTTCAATCATTTATAGCACTCTAAAGGCCCAATGCCTAGTTGCTCTTTGACTTTTATATCACTCTAAAGGCCCAATGCCTAGTTGCTCTTTGACTCCAATTTTGCATAGGGAATGTCCTAAAGTCTAAGTCCTTTTTGTCCATTTTGGCATTTGGTTCACAACAATCAAACAAAACACAAGCACAAAAGTATATACACAATTATGTGCTCAAGTGAGCAAAAGGCAAATTGCATTAACATAAACATGTGCTCAATTGAGCAAAGGAAAAAGCAAATGAATAATATGTACAAGAATAGTAAATTGCATAAATGTAAAGTGCAAGACTTAAATGTTAATGGTTAATGGTTAGTGTTAGAGTTAGTGTTCCATAAGGCAATTTAGCGCTATGTTAAGCAATCGTAATTGGACTTATGTAGAAGTCACAACTATCTGAGGCCGGTCAATAATAATGTAGGCAACAACACAAGTTAGAGATTTTGATTAGTGAATCAAACTCCTACAACTTGCCATGCCAAAAGAAGATGAGAAATGATCTTGTATTGATTTAGGTTCTTTCCTTGATTAGGACGCAACCTATCCTTAATGCAAAGCCATTCACTTGATCCATTCATCAAGTTGAATTAGATTTGAATCAAGGAAGGTTAAACCTCCCATGTATCAAGGCTAACCACCAATCTTTAACTCATTGATCAAAAAAGAAAAAGAAGAAGATGAATATTAAAGTACATTAATGGAAATGGAATGAAATAATCAACAAGCATTGACCAAAGATAGAGAAGATCAAGGTCAAACAATATTAAACAGAAGCAAAATGAAGATTAGAAGTCAAGAAACAAATAAAATATTTTTGGTATTTTTTCAAAATTAAAATAACACTTGAATTAAAATAATAAAGAAAGGTCAAACTTCAAACTCACTTCAAATCAACTTTGAAAAGTCCAAGTGAATTATCCTAAGTTCAACAAGGTCAAACAAAGTTTGACAAAAAATTTCAGCATTTTTAGAAGTCAGAAACTATTTTTAATCAATTAAAAATGCATAAAAATAACCTAATTGAATTAAAATCTCAAATAATTCTCAAATCAATTAATAAATTGATGAGCATATTTTTCATAGATCTATCATCATTCAAAGAGGTTGGAAAAATATTTTTGTATTTTTTGAATATCAAAAACTATTTAAAATGAATTAAAAATAACCAGAAAAGAGAAAATTCATAAAAAATATCAAATCATAAAATAAAAAATATTAAAAATCATTTTTAGAAACTAGAAATTAAAAGAAGAAAAATGCAATTGGTCTCACATTTTTTGGACCAATAATGAAGGAGATATGAATTTTTAAAATAAAATGGAATTAAAAGAAATAAAAGAAAATAGAATCAGAATTTAAAAATGATGAAAAAACGTGGAACGTCTGATGCACTTTCATTAATTGATGTGGATCATCACGTGGCCAGGAGGCGCGCGCTCACCATACACGCTAGTCAACTGAATAACACATGGCCTATGGAAAAGTCATAACAATGAATGGATGGGATATGATCTGGAAACACACACGTACGGTCCAGATTGAATCTGGAGATTGGACGGTGACCTGCGCCACCGTCTTCTCCGGCCAGCTTCCGGCGAGGCTCAAATTTACAGAGAAACAAATGTGCATGAAAAGCCACGATCCCGGTATATGAGTAGATTAGAAGGAAATGAAAATTAAATTAAACCTCTGATTTGGAGAGTTTGAGAGCATAATTCCTTGGAGTTAATGCTTGCAGTTTGTTCTAGGGAATGAGGTAGCAAGGCTTAAGAACTTTTAGATCTAAGAAATAATCAATGCAATTGAATTTTAGATCTGAAAATTGAGAGAAAAATTAGTAAGTTCCTTTGGAGTGTGGTTGAGGGATTAGTCGTGCAACATTTAGGGCACCTTTGGGTTGCTGAAATGAGAGGCATGAGCATTGTATTTATAGCCAAAGCAAGACTGAGTTACATGAACAAATCATGTGCATGGATTGAAAGGGCCTCCATGCATGGGCATCTAAAGGCGCATGGAGGGCCCAATTCCACTTGGATTTGGCAGCTAAACATCAACATATGCAAACTGGACGTGCAAATTATGTAGTATTGGCTCATGCAATGCAAATTTAAATGGTTTCCAAAATTGTACCAACTTGTTCATGCCTTCGAAAATGCCATGTCCAAACTTGAAACACAACCTTATGAGTAATGGTTGGAAAGCTTTTTGCATGAGGATCGTTTGTTATGTTGATCAAAACTTCATTTGACAATTGGAAATTGATGAAAAATAATCATGAAGTGTAGGGTGCAAAACATGTACATGTGGGATTTTAAAAAATCGCCAAACTTTAAGCACCTCTGTTTCAATTATTCAAGCTTCAAATGACAAAACCTTCAACATAAAAGTTGTAGATATTTTCAAGACAATCAATTTTGACTTAAAGTTTTCATCATTTGGGTTTTTGATGAAGAAGTTATGGGCACTTGAAGTTGGACTTTTTCACATTTCAATGCTTTTGGGCCAAAGTGGCCTATAATGTTTTGCATTATCACATGTATTTATTTTAGGATTTTGAAATTTTTCTCAACATAACATTTGAATTAGACACCTTAATATTTCCAATTCATTTTATCCCACCTCAAAATCATGAAAAATGAATGAGTTATGTCCTTGGGAAATTGACCCAAAATTAGGGTTTCAGTCAAAATGACCTATAATGTCTTGAAGTGGATGATGACCTTCCAAGATTAAAATCAATTTTTTATAAACATGAAAGTTGTTCATATGGTTCTTAATAACATTTTTTCTCTTGGGGTCATCTCCACTTGACAAACATATCAAAAGTTAGGTCTCAGTGTAATTCAAAATAGTCAGATGAATTGACTGATCAACTTCTCAAGTCCACACCTCATATCTTGATGAATTGATGATTGAGGACCCTCAAATAAGTTAAAATATGAATGAAATGATGAATTAAATAACTTCCCTTGATTGCATTTGATCATGGGTTGAGGTTGCTTCATGAGCAAGGCACAAATGAATTAGGGTTTCCTTGGGAATCAAACCTCAAACCCTTTGGTTTACTTTGATCAAAAGGATGAATTGAGACACTTGGGAGGCATATTTGATGGATGAGAGCTTTGGGGAACCATTTCCATTCTTGCTTTCATCTTCTCTTGACCATATCAATGCACATAGGATCTCTTAGAAGCTTTGGATCTTGTGAATGCTCAAGCTACAAACAAAAGATGTTAGTGACATATTTTTGTGCTTTTGGTTAGTGAATAAAAATGAGAAAAGAAATAATATACAATTCAAGCATGCTTGGTGATCTCAAACCCACTCTCAAGAGATCCCACCCAAAGGTAAGGAGCCAAGATGCTATGATCTTTGAGGCAATATGCAAATGCAATGTTATGATGCCATGAGGGATCTTAGGGTCAAAATTAGGGTCTTACGCCTTCAAACTGAAAGGCCTCTCTAAACAAGTCCACAACGACTTCATCAGAGATGCTGGAATAAGGCTACAAGCTCGCTTGGCTATAGAGGCTGAGGAAAAGGTCAGGAAAGAAGAGCAAAGAATTAGAGAAGCTGAAGAGAAGGTTGTTGCTGAAGCTGTGGCTGCTGCTGAGGATGAGGAAAAAGCAAAAGCCGAAGCTGAAGAAGCAACACACATTGCTGCAGAGGAAGCTGCCAAGTCCAGTGTTGATGCTTTAACTCAGGGGGAGTAATCTAACTCTGGTTTTTCCCTCTAGTCTTAAAGACTCTGGAGGAACTTCAAAAGGAACAACAAGTGGTACGAGCAAGGCTGGATCACCAAGATTCCGTCAAACCCTTAAGCACTTAGGCTCTTTGCTTGTTTCTTTTCTTTTGATGTTTTTTCTTATGATTTTTGATATATGCTTTCATTGCTGCCTATCTGTACCCGCTTTCTCTTATATATGAATATCCATTTCCTGCCTATTTCTATGTCTTTTTGATTCTGACAAAAAGGGGGAGAACTAAAACAGCTCTGATGAAAATATATATCTAAACCTCTCAAGGCACTGCGAACATTAAATATCTTAATGACTTATGAGAACTAAAGTTATGCAGGATTATAGCTAAGGTATAAAACCAACTACCGCACAAGGTAGGTCCGGTAAGAACTTCTTTTAAATTTGATGATATAACTCAGGGGGAGTCCATTCTCTTTATCTGATTTTGAGATATTACTTATTGTTTCATCATCACTCTGACTTTTTTTGTCATCATCAAAAAGGGGGAGATTGTAAGAACAAATTTAGTTCTACAATGTATCTCTAAAAACTTGATGATAACAAATTATGAAACAAAAATGGCACCCTAACGAAATTTTTCTAAGTGTGTAGGACTCTGATCAAAACAATCAGATAGATAATCATCAGATACAGAATCAAGCGCTAAGATGTTATTCATAAGATACGTGACCAGAAGCTCTGACTCTGATCAAACGTAGGCGTTACCTAAACTAAAGAAGTCAGACACTCTGAAGGGGAAGAATGACTCTAGACTCTGAAGATGTACGCTGTGAAGAAGTCAAATAAAGAGAAACTCTGATTCAAGAAAGCTCAACATTGAAGAAACTCGCTTATGGAAAGAAACTATTTTTAGAAGGAAGTTATGGCGCTCCAAATACTGATTTGGAAAGAACACGAAGATTAATGACATTAATCAGTCATCAATTCCCAAGATTCTGAAATTAACATCACCCAACGGTCTTCTCACTCTCCTATAAAAAGGATCGAACGCCACCCAAAGAAGAACAGAAAAATACGAGAATTCAATCCTTCCACCATTCATTATTCTTTCTCTCGCGAGCTGCTGCTCTAACTTGAGAATAACTCTTGTACTTATCTTGTGTAATCTCTGCTTATTGTTAGAAGCACTTTTCATTACTGTAATCATATTATTGCTAATATATTTCCTCAAGTGATTTTGTGAAGTCTGATTACTTGAGAGGGCTAAGGGATTGTTATTCTCTTAGACGGTTGTTTGTGTAATCTTTCAAGATTAGTGGATTAAGTCTGTTTTGAAGGAGAAATCACCTTGGTCGGGTGGACTGGAGTAGCTTTTAATTTCAAGCGAACCAGTATAAAATTTTGTGTTGAATTCTTTTGTTTCTGCGTGTGTCTAAGTTCTAAAAAGTTTTTATTTTCCTAAAACAATTCAAACCCCCCCTTTATTGTTTTTCTCTACCTTCAAACATTACAACGACTAGAGAAAATATATGTGCCACACCCTCACCTTGAAAATTAAAATAGGTTTCATCAATGGAATGATTTCAAAACCTTTTGAATATGGTCCCAATCTCAAGCCATGGGAACATGCAAATATCATGGTGCTTTCTTGGATCAATCGATCACTTTACATTGTATAAAGCACCGTCTGCTTTGATTCAGTGCTTAATTTCTAGGAAGACCTTCGTGATTTATTCACCAAAGGGAATTGTGAGACCCCAATTTTGACCCTAAGATCCCTCATGCAATTCCATCATAAGCATTAGCATTGAGATCATGTCTTGGTATCCTCCTTACCCCTCTTTCACTGGGTTTGTTTTGGGAGAGATCACCAAGCACTTTGTGATTATATCATACTTGTACTTTATTATTTCACTAACCAAAATACCAAAAATATGTATTTACATTTGTCTAACTCTTTTGTAGGAAGGACATGATTCCATTGATTCATAAAGTTCACATCTAGGGTTTGAGACCCTCATGAACAAAGAGCATAACCAAGAATTGATTCAAGGATGGTTATGAGCATCATATATGAGTCCCAATGTTCTCTACAAGTTATATTGATCAAGTTTTCTTCAAGAGTTTGAGGATGATTTCCCTTGAAAACCCTAGTTTGACTGGGTATCTTGAGTAACTTCTCCAACAAGCTATCTCACCAATTCATCAAATTTATCAAGGGAAACTTCAAAATTCATCATCTTATGCATATATGATCTACCATGAGTGATGCGGTGCTTTTCGCAAGTATACGAACGCGTCAGAGTAATATAAAAGATTGTCGAATCCACAGAGACCAAGTGTCAATCTATCGTTATCTGTCGTTATGGGGTTTATCAAAGGCAGTCAAAATAGGTGTTTTTCGTAGTGTGCAATGAAAAGTAAAGTATTTAAATAGATTTAATTAATAAAGACAGGGTCGAATGTAATTCACGTAATCAATTGATAATCCAAGTACTTGCTAATAGAACTACTTATGGGCAATGTTTCCTACTTTGAAAAGAACTAATTTAACAGGAACTGTCGCTTTCGCGTATTCAGAACCGAGTTGTACTCCCTAATCAAACCCTCTTATTGTCACTTATAAAAATGCGCGCATTGCGTTAGAGTAGTAAACCTATTTTTAAGAAATATAGTATCTTGACTAAGTTGAAAAGTATTATAACCTGGATTTCTTAACCAAAAGAGGTTCTTACGAACCTGACTCTAAACTTATAAACGCGTCCGAAAATAGTTTTAAAATCTCTTTTCTTCTTAATGTTAAAAACTCCTAATGAACTAGACAAAGCGCTTTCGCTGTTTTTGAAATAGTTAAAAACAATTAAGTTTAAATAGACGTTGGACGGCTTTCGATCTTACCCAACGGAATTGAAGTGCGGGAAAACTTAAGTTGAAAGTTAAAATAGCCCTTTAAGTGTTTCTATGAACAATTGTACGGATTACTGGTTTAATTACGATCCTTACATTCTAGCCTTATAAATTTAGCTAGACATGGTAAAGTAAAAGTGCATTAAAATAAATAAAAGTAGTGCGAGTGCGGAAAGTAAATAAAAGTAGTGCGAGTGCGGAAAGTAAATAATTTAAAGCGAGTGCGAGGAAATAAATAAAGTAAAGCGAGTGCGAGGAAATAAATAAAGTAAAGCGAGTGCGAGGAAATAAATAAAATAAAAGCGAGTGCGAGAAATAAATAAAGTAAAGGCGAGTGCGGGAAATAAATAAAGTAAAGGCGAGTAATAAAAACCTGCTCCAATCGGAGGGCTGAGTAAATTGCAATGCAGAAAAGAAAATGGCGGCAGGATTAACTTCCTTCCAAAGTGCTCCAAACTCGATTACAGACTCTATCACAGACTTCATGACACAATTGTGGTAACACTCCAATGCGAAGCGATTACCACTATAAAATACTGAATATATGCCTAAGTGAAACAAAGTTGCTTCTGAGTTTGCCTCTGCTCTAAGTTTGGATGATTGTAAAACTGAATTCGTGTTTCTATTTATAAGCAAATAAAAAAAGTGGAATTGACTTGGATGCCCTTCAACTTGAAAATAGAGGGAACCGTTTCCTTCTTGTGGCGCCCGCCACAAGGCTATGGCGCCTGCCACAAGCACAAAGTGGGGCGCCTTAGTGGACGTAGTGGGGAAACGTGGGAGTTGAGGAAGTTGGACTTGGACACGTCATGGCTTGGTCTGTGGCACCCGCCATGGGGTAGGCCATAAGCACAAAATGCTGAATTTTAGGGTTTTTAGCTCTTTTTCACTCCTTTTCTCGATCGGGGCTCCGATTAAAGTAAAAACCTGAAAACAAAGGAAAACATAGAAATAACACAACAAAATGACAATAAAACAACTAGAATGCATGTGAAATCGGAGTCGAAAATATGTAAATTTCAGTGTTATCAAACTCTCCCACACTTAAACCTTTGTTTGTCCTCAAGCAAAACATTATAAAGCTCATGAAAGAAAAACCGATGTAAACGAGTGCTTCAAGTAGAAATTCTAAGTTCAAGTCGGGATGCAGTGATAGGTACTAACTGAGTGAACTAAGGGTATCATGATGACACTAATCCGCAAATACGGACATAAACTTCATTCCTATATTAACCAACCCATATTATCCCACAATACCTAGGCCTGCCTCTTCATCTCTTTTTGTGTCCTTTTCATTCAGGCGCAATCACATTAAGCCCGTTATCCGTACATGCTTCATAGTAGAGTGGCCTGTTAGTGATTATGATCAGAACTTGGGGTTTCTGGCACATAAACATGTGTAAATCCTTTTATTGGACCCAACTGTAGTTGTGGGGGATCGGATCATAATCCGCCCTACCGAGTTCAGTGCCAGATACCTCTGAACCAACCAACAGTGGGTACTGCTTTTTTTTTTCTTTTTCTTTTTCTTTTTCTTTTTGTAGCAATTTTTTACAATTCTTTGGTTTAAATGACTTTGTGAGGGTCACCTATACCGGAGTTGCCTTTTTGCTTTCTTTTATTTTTTTGTTTTTCTGGATCATTCACTTATTTGCATCGGTCCCCTACGTAGAGGATGCGTAGGCCGGAGCTGACTGCTAGGATAAACTACTGAGGACTTATACGGAAATGGTGATTAAGGCCATGGTATATGGGGTTTCGGGAATGATTCCTATATTTACGAAGCTTATGGTGCTAAAACAGATACTGATGTTTCGCAAAGTTCTCCCAAGTCACCGCATCCTTACTCAAAACATGTCCTTAAAACCTGAAAACTTTCGGAATAACACTATTTTCTTTTGCAAAAAATTTTTGGTGGGGCTAAAAGGTATGGGGAGGTAGGATTGTACTAAAGATCTACTACATTTGGTGACTCGTCAGACTCATGCATTATACTAAAAAGCAAAATAGACAACTAAAAGGAAATAAACTATCTAAAAACAGTAAAAAAACGATAAAGGAAAAACGAGAAAAACAATAAAGAAAAGACGATAGAGTCTCCTCCCACACTTAAATCGAACATTGTCCCCAATGTTTCGAAATAAGATAAGGAAGAGTTACCTGGCAACCTATTGCTGACCACTAGTGCCTTTGCCATCCTGAGGTGGACGACGGGATCGGGTACGACGACGGTGTCTCTGATCCATCCTCGCCTGCAGGGCATCCTGAGCGGTCCTCACGTCTCGAAGGTTACCTATAATGGAACCTTGAGTGGCTTTAATTAGTGCCATGTGTCTTTGGTGGTATTGTTGCTGACGGGCTTGTGTATTTTTTATCACTTGCAGAGACTGTAGAACAGTGTCATAGGACCTGTCTGTCCTCCGTTGCGATTCTTGCATGAAGTTCATATTGTCCTCCATTTGTTGCTGGATGGTAGAGAGTAAGTCATCTCGCCTTTTCTCTCTAGCCATGTGGTCACGCCACATCTCCTCTGTAATATAGAAGCCATGAATGGTACCTGCAGAAGAAGAAGATGGTGCGGTGTGTGGTGGTGAAGGATGATGGGGGGACACATGTGGTACGGGAGATCTCTCTCTCCGATCATATTCATCATCAGTGTCTGGTCCCGCCTCATCAGGAATGTCAGGAGGAAGAGGACCCAAAACAGGTGGAGCATCTAAATCGTAGGTCCAATTCGTCTCATCACGTATATCTGTACGTCTAGTGCAAGGTAGAATAATAGATGGAATGGCCACACCATGAATCATAAGTGTATAACCTCCTTCTCTCCTTGAACGGCACAATTTCATGTCTCTCAGAAATTTTAAGTTAATTGTGCGAGGAGGTAAGGGGTCTAGGGTAGCCATCTCATTGTTCAGGTTGAGTGTCCGAGCAATAGACGTAATCAGTCCACCAAAAGAAATCGGTCCCGCCTTATTCAGAGTTAAAATCATATGGGCGAGCATAAACGGAACCGAATTAATTCTCCTATTTGTGAGGCTTCCTTGCAAATATAGAAGCTCTCTAGCGTTAACCTTATTTGGATTCTCTCGGCTAAAAATAGTGCATGCCAACAGATATCTAAAAACTCTGATGGCCGGGTTATGGATAGTTGAGGCAAGAACTCCTTCAAAAGAGTTTATGGAAGTGTTAGATAAACGCTCCCAGAAGGAAAATACCTCAACAGACCATTCGAAATCCAAAGGGGCCTCACAAATAGCACCTTCCCCATGAGGGATCCCTAACAAGCTTGCTAGTTCGTCGGTACTGAATTGGTATTCAACAGCAAACATTCTAAATTTGACAGTACCAACTGTGCTAGCAGTGTTAGGGTTGACAATATAAATTAAGGAACTTAAAAATTCGATTGTCAACCGCTCATAGGTGGGTTCTTTGTTGATAAAGAAATTATGCAAACCTAAGTTGTCTAATAAATGGAAAATGCTATGGTAGATGCCTAAAGTATAAAGACAATTTTCGTCAACATACCTTGTCGGGAGAATTTCCCGATTTTGCAACCGTTCAATGATTTTTCTTTGTCTCTCCCCCGGTTTCCCTCCTCGAAGGATGAATCCGTTGAACTCCATTTGAATGCTCTTGAAAAGTGGATGAAGAAGATGAAGTGGTTGGTGAAAAGGTTGGATTTTTACTAAATCCGGCGGATGAAATCGAAAATGGAAAGTGGATTAATGATTTGTGTGGTATGATGGTTAGGAAAGTATGAGCTTTTTGTGGGTTCAAGGGCTTTTTTCCAAGGTGAAAAAATGGGTTTTGGAGGTTGTAAGTTGCAAAAATGGTGAAGAAAAGTGGTCTGCCCCGACCATTTACAGACGCTGTGGCGGGCGCCACAGGTCCTATGGCGGGCGCCACAAGGCAAAATCTGGCTGGGCCAGATTTTGGTCCTTTGGTTTGGGCTTCGCTTGTCTTTTGGCTTTGAGGGGTCTGGATAGCATTTGTCTTGAGATTCTCCTAGTTTCTTTGACTTGCATAATTTTATAAAAGTAAAAACGAAAATAAAAAGTGAAACTGAAACAAAAACAAAAACAAAAATTAAATATAAATAATCAAATAACTGAAAAATTAAAATGCAAATAAAATAAATATAAAACATATATGGATAAAAATATAAATACTAATGTATAGTAGTGGTTTATAGAATATTCTTAATGCGATAGTATAAAATAGATAATGCAAATACGATAAATATATAAAAGAGAAATAAAATGAAATGGTGAGATCAGGTATTAGGGGTGTCGTCTGCCTGAGTGGATCCACGGAGCACGACTATCTCCTGCCTGAGCTCTGCGATCTCCTGATATAGACAATCGGCTTCAGTAGCATGGGTGAGATCAGACACTCCTATCTGTAAAGTTAGGTCCGCCACTTCCTGTCTAAGCTCTGCAATCTCTCTACGGCACTTAGCAATCTGGGTGCGTATGTCGGGTGTCTGCAATGAATGATTATTGGAGAAAACAGTGATTCTAGGAGATGGTGGTGTAGGCGTGTATTCAGTAACGGGTGGTGATCTCGGTGCCTCAACGGTCTCTCCCTGGCCCTCTAGAGCATAACTCCAATTCGCTGGATCATGCACACGGGTCATCATAGGGTCTGGCAATGTGAAGTAATGGATAGCCTCACTGTCGACTAGCAATCGGAACTGACATGGGTGGAAAGAGGCTCTCCTCATCAATCCTCTGGTCAAACAGAAATCGATGTCCATGGTAGTGTGTCCACAGTAGATCCGAAGATGTGACAGCTTGCGAGACAGACCCAAAGCGACTGCAATCTGTGTGATGATTCCACCAACACGGATGACTCCTTCGGTGGATCTAGAGATACCGCTGAGATTATTCAATAAAAAGTTCCCACATGCTACTGGGCGAGACCGGGATGCGCAAAATAATAGGAAGATCTCCTCTTCACATAGTAGTGTCTCTGCATCCTGTCTTCCCAAGAAGGAATGTGCTAATATCATCTGAAAATATCTGAAGGCTGGGTTATGTATGACATAAGATAACTGCGTAGATGGATCCTGGCTTCCGCCACCTGATATATCACTCCAAAACTTCTCCACTTCCTTACCCAGGAAATATCCCATGGGTGTCTCCGGGATAGCATCAGGAGTGGTCTGGAAGCCCAATAAGTCGCCGAACTCTTTCTGGCTGAAGGAGTATTCAACTCCAAAAAGTCTGAAAGCAGCATACCCATCTGGTCCAGAATATGGGTCATAGTCGAATGAACTCAGGAATTCCAAAGTCAGGTTCCTATATGTGTTATTCAAGTCATCAGCAAATTCGTCCCAGTGGAGCTGGTGGCTAAGGAATCAGATACTAGGCTCGATACCCAGTGCCTCCATACAGTGCTGATCAGGATAACGTGTGGGTGCCATAGGGCGCTGATACAAAGCAATGTAGCGCTCCCTCTGAGCATTATCTCTATAGGCAACGTGCATGTCATCAAAACCCTGCATCCTGTAAAAGTTAGGAAAGTGATCCTGAAAATGCAAACCATTCAAATCTTAGTCTCAATGCAAAATAAGATAAAAATAAAAATAAATGTAAATAAATGCGGAAAAAAGTAAAATGAAAAGAAAAACCACGGGTTGCCTCCCACGCAACGCTTGTTTAACGTCATTAGCTTGTCGGTTAGAATTTATACACCTGTAGTAGTAGGAATCGGTGGATCAATCAGGGTGTGGCTTGAGTAGTATGTTGGAATGTCTCCTCCTTCGTAGAGCTTCAGTCTTTGTCCATTTACAATGAATGGAATACATGTTTGGTTCTTGATTTCTACGGCTCCTGATCTCAAAATCTTGAATACTTCGAAAGGACCAGTCCATCTTGAACGTAGCTTTCCAGGGAAGAGTCGTAACTTAGTGTTAAAAAGGAGAACATAATCGCCTACATTGAAGTTTTTCTTTACTATTCTTTTGTCATGATAGGCTTTTGTCCTCTCTTTATATATTTTTGCATTCTCGTAGGTAGATTGCCTAAGTTCTTCTAATTTATGAATGTCTAGGGTACGCTTTTCTCCAGCGGCTAGGTAGTCTAAATTCAAAGTTTTAATGGCCCAATAGGCTTTATGGTCTAACTCGAATGGTAAGTGACAGGATTTTCCATAGACTAGTTGATAAGGAGTAGTTCCTATAGGGGTTTTGAAAGCGGTTCTATAGGCCCATAATGCTTCTTGAAGCTTCTGAGACCAGTCTCTCCTAGAAATAGAAACAGTTTTCTCTAGGATTTGTTTTATCTCCCTATTAGATACTTCTACTTGGCCACTAGTCTGTGGGTGGTATGGTGTTGCTACTCAATGCCTAACTCCATATTTTCTTAAAAGTTTGTCAAATATTCTCGATATAAAGTGTGATCCTCTATCGCTTATGACTAAACGTGGTGTTCCAAATCTAGGGAATATATAGTTTTTGAATAGTTTGATTACTACCCTAGTACCGTTTGTGGGTGCAGCTATAGCTTCAATCCACTTAGACACATAGTCTACGGCTACTAAAATATACCTGTTTCCTAAGGATGGTGGAAAGGGTCCCATGAAATCTATACCCCATACGTCGAAGAGTTCTACTTCCTGAATGTTTCTTAGAGGCATTTCATCACGTCTTGAAATGTTTCCAGTGCGTTGGCATCTATCAAATTTGACAATGTAAGCATAGACATCACGCCACATGGTAGGCCAGAATAGGGCAGCTTGAAGAATCTTGGCGTATGTCTTAGAGGTGCTCGCATGTCCACCATAGGGTGCAGAATGACAATGCTTGATAATACTATTTACCTCTTCTTCTGGAACGCAACGGCGAAAAATGCCATCTTTACCCCTTTTGAAAAGGAGCGGTTCGTCCCAATAGAAGTTTCTCACATCGTGGAAGAATTTCTTCTTGCGGTGGTAGTCAAGATCAGGGGGTACTATATCAGCAGCTAGGTAATTAACGAAATCTGCATACCAGGGTACGTTACTTATTGCTAAGGAATTTTGGGGGTGCTCATAAGGATCTAGGTTATTGTCTTCAATGGTTTCTACTCTAGCGATCAATCTATCATAGGCGAAATCATCGTTTATAGGTACTAGTTTAGGTTTTAGATGTTCTAGCCTAGAAAGGTGATCGGCTACTACATTCTCAGTGCCTTTTTTATCTCTTATATCTAAATCAAACTCTTGTAGTAATAGAATCCATCGGAGTAACCTGAGCTTGGCATCTTTTTTACTTAATAGGTAACGAATGGCAGCATGATCGGTGTAAATAATAATTTTTGCTCCTACTAGATAAGATCTAAATTTGTCTATAGCAAAAACTACAACGAGTAATTATTTTTTGGTTGTTGCATAATTAAGTTGGGCAGCATCTAGGGTTCTACTGGCATAATAAATGGCATGTAATTTTTTATCTTTCCTCTGTCCTAGAACGGCTCCAACTGCATAATCACTAGCATCGCACATTATCTCAAAAGGTTCCGACCAATCGGGAGGTTTCATAATGGGTGTTGAGATTAATGCTTGCTTTAAAAGATTAAATGCGTCATTACATTTTTCATCTAAAATGAATTCAACATCTTTCATTAAAAGTCCGGTTAACGGTTTTGTTATTTTGGAGAAGTCCTTAATAAAACGCCGGTAGAATCCAGCATGTCCAAGAAAGCTTCTGACTTCTCTGATGGTTTTTGGTGGTTTTAGGTTTTCTATAACTTCTATTTTAGCTTTATCTACCTCTATACCTTTTTCGGAAACTATATGTCCTAAAACTATTCCTTCGGTCACCATGAAATGACATTTTTCCCAATTTAGCACGAGGTTCACCTCCACGCATCTCTCCAGGATTTTCTCAAGGTTAGCAAGGCAATTGTGAAAATTGAATCCGCAAACCGAGAAATCGTCCATAAACACTTCCATGATACCATCTAGGTAATATGCGAAGATTGACATCATGCAGCGTTGGAAAGTAGCTGGGGCGTTACAGGGGCCGAAAGGCATTCGTCTGTAGGCAAAAGTTCCATAAGGGCATGTAAAGGTAGTTTTTTCTTGATCTTCTGGGTGAATTGGTATTTGGAAGAATCCAGAGTATCCATCTAGATAGCAGAAGTAAGAGTGTCTGGCTAGACGCTCCAACATTTGGTCAATAAATGGTAAAGGGAAATGGTCCTTCCTAGTTGCTTTATTTAATTTTCTATAATCTATACACATCCGCCATCCTCCTTCTAAATGTTTTGCTACATGTTCGCCTTTATCGTTTTACACGACCGTGATGCCTCCCTTTTTAGGTACTACATGCACAGGGCTCACCCACTTACTATCCGAGATCTGGTAGATTATACCTGCCTCAAACAACTTAAGAACTTCCTTCTTAACAACATCACTCATTATAGGGTTTATTCTTCTCTGATGCTCCCTAGAGGGTTTTGAATCTTCTTCTAACGAAATCCGATGCATGCATACGGATGGGCTTATACCTTTCAGGTCAGAGATATTATATCCTAAGGCTGAGGGATGTCTTCGTAAAATGTCTAAAAGTTGGTTCGTCTCCTCTTGGCTCAAGGTAGCACTGACTATAACTGGGCGGTTCCTCTTTTCATCGAGGAACTCATATCTCAGGTTCTTAGGCAGTTCCTTAAGTTCTAAGGTTGGTTTCTTAGGGCATGGCATAGGATCTGGGGTAAGGGATAAACATTCGTAAAGGTTATCATCGATGTAAGGTTCTTTAAAGTCATCATCTTCCTTTATGGGGGTTGATGGTAACTTGATTGTTTTTATAATTTCTTTTTGTTCTAATTCTCTAACACATTCATCAATGATATCTAAGGCATAACACGAGTCTCCCATCACAGGTGCCATAAGAAATTTCGAAAGTATAAATTCTATTTTTTCGTCACCTACCACTACGCCAAAAAGTGCTTTTGGCAGCACCAAAAAGAAAGCGCTTTTTAAAAAAAGCGCTGTAATAGCTTGAAAAAAAATTCGCCTATGTAAAGAAAGCGCTTTTAAGGTAAAAGCGCTCTTATAGGTCTCCACTTATGAAAGCGCTTTTAAGGTAAAAGCGCTCTTATAGGTCTCAGTCTCACATCTATGAGTTTCACACTTATGAAAGCGCTTTTAAGGTAAAAGCGCTCTTATAGGTCTCATGGGTTTCACACTTATGAAAGCGCTTTTAAGGTAAAAGCGCTCTTATAGGTCTCAGTCTCACATCTATGAGTTTCACACTTATGAAAGCGCTTTTAAGGTAAAAGCGCTCTTATAGGTCTCATGGGTTTCACACTTATGAAAGCGCTTTTAAGGTAAAAGCGCTCTTATAGGTCTCAGTCTCACACACTTATGAAAGCAAGTCCAAAAATTAAAAGGAAAATTGAACCCTACGTGAATCGAACACGCAACCTTCTGATCTGGAGTCAGACGCGCTACCATTGCGCCAAGGATCCATTCATGTAACGTTTCGTCTGGTAATTTATATATAAATATTTGTTTCCTTTCATGTTTTAAATATCAGTTTCCGCTATCATGTCTCATTTCTTCCCTTCTCAGAAAAATCGTTTCTTCTTCTTCCAACCTAACCTAACCCTAAAAAATGTAACAATTCTTCCACCGCCACCGTCACCCCCAAATTGAAATCAAACCCTAAAAAATCCAACACCACTGTCATCATCACCATTCACTTTCCTCCCTCACTGAATGACAAACCCTTTCCTTCACTGAACACTGACGGTAAGCCTCCATCCTCAACGCTTAACCACAACGAGTTTACGCCATTCTTCATTTACAAACAGGTTTGTGCTCCTATTTGTTCTTATTTGTTTTGATTTTTATTTTTCACAATAGATTATAATATTTTCATTCTCGTAACCATTTCATTCACACAGAAGAAAGGTTTTTTCTGAGTTCAGTTTTTGTGTCGGATTTTCTTTTAAGGTTCCTAAAAACTCATGCTTTGTTTTTGTTTTCAATAGTTCTAACACAAATTCCTCAGTTGTTTCACAACCCTATTATTTTAATAGTACTAATTATTCTTATTTTTCTCATTACAATGCTGCTGAGAATTCTCTTAAGAGAGTTGAAGAAGGTATGGTTTTTTTTGTATAGTTACTGAAGTAAGTTTGTCTTGTGTTGGAGTTTGAATACCTATAATGTGACAAAGAATGGTTTATACTCTGATAACTTTTAATATATGGTATTTTGTTAGAAATGCAAGGAGATAGAAAAATGCAAGGAGCAGGAGATGTGCAAGGAGCTGGAGGAATTGGAGATATGCAAAATACCTGTAAGTCTATGCTAACTATGATGTATTGTTGTGTAAAAAGGGAGCTTTTTTTAGTCTAGTTTATGTTCATTGTTTCAACAAAATACCTGTAAGTTTATAATTTATTATAAACTATAACTAATAATACTCATTGTTTCAGCAAGTGGGCAACACACACCAATTGCCAATGATCCTTCTCAACCAAATCAACAAACTACAACAGCACACAATCTTCCACCAACTGGCCTAAAGAAAAGAAGACTTGATGAAAATGGTAACATAAAGAGATCTGAGGTATGGGATCACTTTAACCTTATTCCTGATAGTGACCCCCCAATTACTGAATGTAAGTACTGCCACAAAATGTATATGCATGACTCTAAGAAACATGGAAGATCAAACTTAAAGAGTCACATGAAAACATGCCTCAAGTATGCATTGAACGTGTCTATCGACCCTACCCAAAGAATCTTGTTATATTCAACAACTAAGGGAAATATGTTGGTTCCATTAAGTTCTAGGTTTAACCATGTAGTTTGCATAAATGGATTCATGTAGAGAGTACTTAGTCAAGAGATTCATGGCCAGCAGTACAAACAACTTGTATCTTTGGCCGTATAATTCAGGGTTAGATTTTAATTCTAAGTTTATTCTAATCTTTAATTGTTTCTTTTACGTAAAAAATTTCCATATAAACTTTTGTTTTAATTTATAGGTGTCACTGGTTGTTGCTTGCTATTGATCCTTTAAAAGAAGTGGTATATTTTCTGAATTCGATAGATGGTGAATGGACAAATTATCCGGATATGAAGCAATTAGTTGATACGTAAGTGAGACTGTTCTAAATATTCGTGTATATTTATGTGAGATTGTTCTAAATATATGTTTTTATTTTGTTAGATCAATAAAAGTGTTCCGATCTCAAAGACAAGCTCGAGTACCACGTACTAAATCCAGCAACATTACGTGGATAAAAGTGCAGGTACTTTAATTTTCACAATTTTGCTTATAATAGTGATGCTACTTGATAAGAAAAGATAACTATACATTCTTATTTATTTTTCTACGTAGTGTCCTCTACAGCGCAACGGTATCGATTGCGGATACTTTGTAATGAGGTTTATGAGGGAAATCATTAATATGAATCAAATAGAGATTCCAATCACGGTATGGATTTATAACTTAGGATTTGTTTTAATATTTATCGAATATTTCATATTATTTATTACTTTTAACTAAATCATGCATATTATGTTTTGTTATGTAGTACTTTGATGAATACAAGTGTGCTCATTACACGAGACTGCAGTTGGAACAAATCAAGGAGGAATTGTGTCAATATTTTATTGAGAAAAGATTAATTAGTATATAATGGTTTCAAAATAACATGAATACTTTGATGAAGAATGGTTTCTGGTTGGCAAGTGTATAGTTCTTTATATTTTTAACAGATTAGTTATGACTCCAAATAGGCCGTATAACATATTAGTTTTGACTTGTGTATAGTTCTTTATAATTTTAGTGATATCTTTAATTTCATGGATAGATTAATGTGTTCATTCTTGTGTTGGTTTGCTTTAAAAAATTACAAATGCTTGAATTATGACTCCAAATGTGTTCAGTGCCTATCTATCCTTGTGTTGGTTTGCTTGAATTATGACTCCAAATGTGTTCATTCTTGTGTTGGTTTGCTTGTGTTGGTTTAAAAAATTACAAATGCTTGAATTATGACTCCAAATGCTTGAATTAGAGAGGCTTGATTTACAGGTTTATGGGATTATTCCCAAAAAATATTACAGGTTGAAATGGTAGGCTTAAACTGAAGGCAGCGTTTTGTTATTTTACTAGAGGAAAAGACAGCGCTTTTTAGTAAAAAGCGCTGCTAAAGGTTGTCAATAGAGAGCGCTTTTTACTAAAAAGCGCTGCTAAAGGTTGTCAATAGAGAGCGCTTTTTAGTAAAAAGCGCTGCTATAGGTTGTCAATAGAGAGCGCTTTTTACTAAAAAGCGCTGCTATAGGTTGTCAATAGAGAGCGCTTTTTAGTAAAAAGCGCTGCTATAGGTGGTATATAGACAACCTTTAAGAGCGTTTTTTACTCAAAAGCGCTGCTAAAGGTTGTCAATAGAGAGCGCTTTTTAGTAAAAAGCGCTCTTAAAGGTTGTCTATATACCACCTTTAGCAGCGCTTTTTACTAAAAAGCGCTCTCTATTGACAACCTTTAGCAGCGCTTTTTAGTAAACAAAAAGCGCTGCTAAAACCTATAGCAGCGCCACCTACGGCAGCGCTTTTAAGCGCTTTTAAAGGCCAAAAAAAGCGCTCTCATAGGTCTTTTTTGGCGTAGTGTACCTCAAATGTCAACTTTCCTTTCTTGACATCTATTATGGTTCCTGCAGTTGATAAAAATGGTCTACCTAGAAGGATTGGTATATCATTGTCCTCTTTGATGTCCATGACAACAAAATCAGTAGGGATAAATAGCTGACCTATCCTAACAGGAACATCTTCTAAAATGCCTATCGGATATTTGACAGATCTATCGGCTAACTGAAGTGACATCTTAGTGGGTTGTAATTCTCCTAAGTTTAATCTCTCACAAACTGCTAGAGGCATTAAGCTCACACTAGCTCCTAAGTCTAGAAAAGCTTTTTCGATGACATGATTACCCAAAAGGCAAGGAATGGAGAAATTTCCAGGATATTTATCTTTCTTTGCTAATTTGTCCTCGGAAATAGCATTACATTCCAAAGGCTTTGGATCGTCAAGTCTACGTTTGTTGGTAAGGATGTCTTTGAGAAACTTTGCATAAGAAGGTATTTGGGTGATGGCTTCTGTGAAAGGGATTTCTACATGTAGTTTTTCTATAACTTTAATAAATTTTTGGTACTGTTTATTGATCTGGGTTTGTTTGAGTCTTTGCGGATATGGTATAGGTGGTTTATATGGCGGGGGTGGTACGTAAGTTTTGTCTTTAGGTTCTTCTCCTTTCTCTCGACCATCCTGGTTTTCAGGTTCCTCTGGTTCCTTTACTTTGTCCGGGGGTTTGGGACATTCCTTAGAAGTTTTGGGTTCACTCAATCTTGGGTTTGGTGGCTCATCATAAGCGTTCCCACTTCGTAGGGTAATAGCATTGGCTTGTCCTCTCGGATTTTGTTGAGGTTGTCCAGGGAATTATCCTCCAGGTGTAGTCTGAGGGGCTTGGTTTAAAGCTACCTGAGAGATCTGGGTTTCAAGCATCTTGGTATGAGTAACTATTTGGTCAACCTTGGTTCCTAACTGAGTAATCAATTTGTTAACATGAATGTTTTGATTCATGAACTCCTTGTTTTGTTGGGTTTGAGCGGTGATAAAATTTTCCATAATTTTCTCAAGGCTCGGTTTTGGTGGTACAGGTTGCATAGGTTGATTTGATCTAGGGGCTTGATAACTAGGTCTCGGAGGTGCATTATTTTGAATAGGGTTATTGTTTTTATAGGAGAAGTTCGGGTGATTCCTCCATCCAGGGTTATAGGTATTCGAATATGGGTTCCCTTGGGTGTAGTTCACTTGCTCGGAGTGGGTTTCGTTCAATAGACTGCATTCTGCGGATTGGTGTCCTTGGGTTCCACATATCTCACAATCCGACGAAACTGCGGCTACAGTATTCGGGTTTATGCACATATGCTCGACCTTAAGGGCTAATCCGTCCATTTTAGCCTGCATCATGTCTATAGAGCTTAGTTCATGCACTCCTCCTTGGGCTTCCTTTTTCTCAACTATCGCTCGTTCGACTCCCCATGATTGATGGTTTTGAGCCATGTCTTCGATGAGGGCACTAGCTTTAGGATAAGGTTTGTTCATCAGAGCACCGCCTGCGGCAGCGTCGATGGTCATCTTTGTGTTATAATGAAGTCCATTATAGAAGGTTTGAATGATTAACCAATTTTCTAAACCATGATGTGGGCATGCTCGTATCAACTCTTTATATCTCTCCCAAGCTTCGAACAGCGATTCTCCATGGTTTTGGGTAAATCTAGTTATATGGTTTCGAAGAACGGCGGTCTTACTCGGGGGAAAATATCTAGCAAGAAAAACTCTTCTAAGGTTATCCCAAGTCGTAATGGAATTGGGTGGAAGGGAATCTAACCATGATAGGGCTTTATCTCTGAGGGAAAAAGGAAATAATCTTAAACGTATTGCCTCAGGAGAAGCTCCATTGGTTTTAAAAGTATCTGCTAATTGAATAAATATTTTTAAATGTTGGTTAGGGTTCTCGGTAGCGAGACCCGCGAATTGTCTCTGTTGCACTAGTTGCAACAGGGATGGTTTAAGTTCAAAATTATTAGCTGGGATGATTGGGTTTACTATACTAGAACTAGGTTCTTCGTTAGATGATTGAGCGAAGTCCTTAAGAGGTCTTTGGTTTTGATCTTCGGCCATAGCTCTCTTAATTCTATGAAAGAATAAACGTGCGTGAGCGTAACGTTCAGGTTCCGCCAGAGGGTATACTAAGCTTAAACTTCCGGTGCTGCGAGTTCTTCGCATTGACCGGTGGGAAATAACCTAAGTCTAAATGATATAACAACAGGAAAATGAAATTTGACGAAATTGGTCCCCAGCAACGGCGCCAAAAACTTGATGCGGTGCTTTTCGCAAGTATACGAACGCGTCAGAGTAATATAAAAGATTGTCGAATCCACAGAGACCAAGTGTCAATCTATCGTTATCTGTCGTTATGGTGTTTGTCAAAGGCAGTCAAAATAGGTATTTTTCGTAGTGTGCAATGAAAAGTAAAGTATTTAAATAGATTTAATTAATAAAGACAGGGTCGAATGTAATTCACGTAATCAATTGATAATCCAAGTACTTGCTAATAAAACTACTTATGGGCAATGTTTCCTACTTTGAAAAGAACTAATTTAACAGGAACTGTCGCTTTCGCGTATTCAGAACCGAGTTGTACTCCCTAATCAAACCCTCTTATTGTCACTTATAAAAAGGCGCGCATTGCGTTAGAGTAGTAAACCTATTTTTAAGAAATATAGTATCTTGACTAAGTTGAAAAGTATTATAACCTGGATTTCTTAACCAAAAGAGGTTCTTACGAACCTGACTCTAAACTTATAAACGCGTCCGAAAATAGTTTTAAAATCTCTTTTCTTCTTAATGTTAAAAACTCCTAATGAACTAGACAAAGCGCTTTCGCTGTTTTTGAAATAGTTAAAAACAATTAAGTTTAAATAGACGTTGGACGGCTTTCGATCTTACCCAACGGAATTGAAGTGCGGGAAAACTTAAGTTGAAAGTTAAAATAGCCCTTTAAGTGTTTCTATGAACAATTGTACGGATTACTGGTTTAATTACGATCCTTACATTCTAGCCTTATAAATTTAGCTAGACATGGTAAAGTAAAAGTGCATTAAAATAAAGAAAAGTAGTGCGAGTGCGGAAAGTAAATAAAAGTAGTGCGAGTGCGGAAAGTAAATAATTTAAAGCGAGTGCGAGGAAATAAATAAAGTAAAGCGAGTGTGAGGAAATAAATAAAGTAAAGCGAGTGCGAGGAAATAAATAAAGTAAAGCGAGTGCGAGGAAATAAATAAAATAAAAGCGAGTGCGAGAAATAAATAAAGTAAAGGCGAGTGCGGGAAATAAATAAAGTGAAGGCGAGTAATAAAAACCTGCTCCAATCTGAGGGCTGAGTATATTGCAATGCGGAAAAGAAAATGGCGGCAGGATTAACTTCCTTCCAAAGTGCTCCAAACTCGATTACAGACTCTATCACAGACTTGATGACACAATTGTGGTAACACTCCAATGCGAAGCGATTACCACTATAAAATACTGAATATATGCCTAAGTGAAACAAAGTTGCTTCTGAGTTTGCCTCTGCTCTAAGTTTGGATGATTGTAAAACTGAATTCGCGTTTCTATTTATAAGCAAATAAAAAAAGTGGATTTGACTTGGATGCCCTTCAACTTGAAAATAGAGGGAACCGTTTCCTTCTTGTGGCGCCCGCCACAAGGCTATGGCGCCCGCCACAAGCACAAAGTGGGGCGCCTTAGTGGACGTAGTGGGGAAACGTGGAAGTTGAGGAAGTTGGACTTGGACACGTCATGGCTTGGTCTGTGGCGCCCGCCATGGGGTAGGCCATAAGCACAAAATGCTGAATTTTAGGGTTTTTAGCTCTTTTTCACTCCTTTTCTCGATCGAGGCTCCGATTAAAGTAAAAACCTGAAAACAAAGGAAAACATAGAAATAACACAACAAAATGACAATAAAACAACTAGAATGCATGTGAAATCGGAGTCGAAAATACGTAAATTTCAGTGTTATCAATGAGCCAAGAAAGTCAAGAGAATTTGAAGTTAGCAAGTTGGTTGATGGTGGTTGGCCAGATGGATTCATCTGATCAAAACTGGGTCTCCCTAGACCTTATCTCCTACACTTTTCACCATATGAAAATTATTCCAAGAGTAAACTTACTCTAAGTGACATTCTAAAGAACGTTCATGTTGATTCCTAGAGCTAGTTTATCTTGGAAAATCATTTTCTATGTTGAAACATTATAGGTCATTTTGTCTAAACCATAATTTGAAAGTCAACTTCCTTAGCCTATAACTTGCTCAATTTTTATGATATGAAAGATTTAAAATTTTCACAATCAAATTCAATGTGTCTACTTCAACTTTGATGTTTGGAGTGGGAGATAATTCAACTTTTTTGAGCATGTGATATGAGGTTACATTATAGGTCACTTTTGACCTATACCATTGATCAAGTGATTTTTCCAAACTTCAAAAATGCATAACTCTATCATTTCAAATCCAAATGACATGAAATTGGTGACCAGTTTGAAGGTCTTTGAGAGATATACAACTTTGATGAAGACACGTTTCTCATTTGAAGCTCATATGAGAAGTTAAGCAAGGTGGAATATTGAGACATATGGCTTGACACTTAGAAAAAATTTGATATGTCAAAAATTTCCAAACTTCAACCTCAAATTTCTCTAAGTTCCATGCTCCAAATGAAAAAGTGTTAAACATGAAAGTTGTTCCTCTTGATCTCACCTTTCCAAAGAGCTCAAATTCATTCATTTTGGACAAGGAATGCATAGGCTGCACATGGCATGAACATGGTGATATCACTTGGCAAGGATCAAACTTCAAACATCAATGCACACTTGCCTTGCAATTCAAGCTTAATTCAGACCACCCAACATCATTTGTGGATCTCAAGCAATGATTTCATGGGCCTATGCGTGCCCATGCACCCTTGCATCACCATTTTCCAAATTTGGAAAGTGATTTGAAGTGTGCAATTATCAACTGTTTCAGCTATAAATAGAGCTTCAATTGCTCAGAAATGAACAGATATTCGCGCCAGCTTTGATCCCCCATCTCAAACCCTCACTTTGCAAAGGATAAGCCTGAGAAATTCTTTTGAATTTGAGGTTGAATTTCCACTGTTTTGAAATTCAAATCTCCAGGAATCCATAGCCTTTCAAGCATTTAATCCTTCTTCTGCAAGTAAGTGGAGTGAGACCAAGCACGAGCAAGATCAAGATCACTTGAATCCAGACCTCCATTGAAGGTATTTTCCAGAAATTTTGAACTCTTCGATTCTCTCAAGTTCTTGCTCAATTCTATTGATTCTTTGGTTGTCTGAAGTCCTACCAATGTAGGCAAGAAGTTTGAGTTGCTTTCAGGTTAAATCGAAGCAACTCAGTTCATGTACCTCAAATTTCAACTCCATGTATCTCTCAATATACTTGGAGTTAGAGTGAATTGAGGCCAAATTCGAGCTCAGTGCCATTTTTTCTTTAAGATCATGTCCTTGTTTTTAATTTTGGTGATGGTTGATGGTGGACCAGTCCGGTGAGGTCCACCGGAGAAGAAGACCGGAGCTCTGGCTACGGCGATGCATTGGCAAATCTCTGAACCACATGATCCATTCATTTTGTTTTAATCTTAGGCGTTGGTTTTGATTACCTCATGTGCATCGCAGTTGACTAATGACCATATGGAACGCGCGCTAGCGACCATCTGATCTGCCACCTCAATTAATGAGGGAGATCAAATGGTCCACGTATTTTTGATTTTCTGAATTTTCATTTTTATTGAATTATTTTCAATAATTCATATTAAAATCAATATTGATCCAAAAAATATGGGACTTTCACAAAAAAAATTCAAATATTTTTCTCTTTCATATTCTGAATTAAAATTATTTTTTGGATCATTATTAGTATTTTTCATGAATTAATTGATTTTTCATTTGTTTTTAATTATTTAAAAATATTTTTAAATGTCCAAAAATTATGAAATTTTTTCTCCAAGGTCCTTTGCCCTTGTTTGACCTATGATAAATCTCGTGGCCATCTCTTTGGTGTTTTGATGAGATTTTAGGAATTGGACAAACCATATTTAATTTAAATGCACTATTTTAATATTTTTAATTTGAATAAATGCCAAATAAATTTGTTGACCAATTGTGATGACTTTGTTTATGTTTGACTCTTATTGTTGGGCCTTGGTCAAGGTTGATTTAACTTTGTCAAATTAATATCATTGGATTTAGGGGATTGATTGAATGTACATTCCATCTCCCAAAATGGAAGAATGATATTAATTTGGTAAAAGTCCTCCTTTGACCAATTTGTGATTTCATTCCTTCCCCTCCCACTTCATCTCATTCCTCTTCTTCATTCATTCATTCCATTTGGCCTATGACATCTCAAAGTCCTAATGCTAGTTGATTAAAAAATTGACATGAGTATGGATGAGATTAGGCCACACCTTTTGCATATTCTTTTTGTGTGTGGTATGTTTCATGAGCATAGTCCATTATACCATGTCTCTAACATGCATTATCACCAAAATTTTATTGTCCGACCTCAAATAGTTGTGACTTCTACATAAGTCCAATTATGATTGCTTAAGATATCGTTAAATTTATGACATAAAAGGCATAAACATTCTAGTTAGTGAGATTGTATGTCTCCCCTCTTTCATGGTATTGTGTGGAAACTTGGCCTTCTTTCCTTTGTTTGGAAGATGTTTTGTTCAAGGATCCATGCTTGTGATAAGTGGGTTGAGTGTTCTCCAATATCTTAAAATGAAAAGCAAAAGCAAAACAATACTAACTTCTAACCTACTAGCTACTAACTTTTAATTTCAAGCCTTTACTTTAATGCGATTTACTTTTAGCACTCTATTTCATTTGCCATTGTTCATATCATTCTAATTGTTTATGTTAGTGCAATTTTCACTTTGTCCATTTGGACCATATTGTGTGATATATTTTGCTTGTGTATACTTTGCTTGTTTGTGTGGTCTTTGACCATTAATGTACAGAATGATAACAAAAACCCTAAAAAACTTTTGAGTGGACTGTTGGCTTGATCTTGGACAAATGGACTTAGAATCTAAGCAACCTTCCTATGCTAATGGACTTGGCCAATGCCAACTTGTTGAAGAACCAAGTGCTTGAAATTTGAAATTCATCTGATACATCTTTGAAAACCTCTCTGAGTTCATCTGTAATATGATCATTATGAAGCTGTTCTTTTGAACCTATGGCTTGTGGAATTCATCTATTGCATGGGCTATTTTGGAAGAAGATCATGGAATGGATAAGCTTGGATGTGGCCATCTTTATTTGATGCCTTGCTCTTCAAGATAATAAAATTATGCATTTGTGTATTGCTTGATTCTAAAAGTCTAAGGGAATTTTGGGTTTCTATTGACATTCTTGTCTATTGGATTGCTACCCACTTGGTCAGATCTTTTCAACTCTAAACTTTTAAATTTTGTGCATAGGATAGCCTCTTCATCTTCTCCCCATTTCTTTAATTTAAAAATATCTCCCTCCATTTTTAAAAAAAAATCTTCTTTGTGTGAACTACTTTTGTTCTAAACCTAGACCACTTTTTGCAAAAACTTTGGCCTTATGCCATTGCATTTTCAAACTTCTTTTCTAAATCAAACTTGTAAATAAACTTAACTATACTTGACTTAAACTTTCAAAAAGCCAAAAAGAACTAACTCATTCAAACCATTTTAGGCCTCTGTGCCTTTCAAACTTAAATTTTGTTAAAATCAATGCATCCACTTTGAAATTTGTATCACGAACTACGATGTTTTGATCCCTCATTTTTATGTTGGTACGTAGGCACAAGACCGAAGGTCTTGTCAAACACAAAAATATAATTAATGAATTCTTTTCTCATCCCCCCATCCTATTTTTGTTTGTGAACATCACTTTGTACAGAATACATATGGACACAAAAAGGGCTCCCTAGGAGTACCTAGGACACTTTGGGTGCTAACACCTTCCCTCTGTGTAACCAACCCCCTTACGTGTAATCTCAGACTTTTATTAGTTTTTATTTGAAAACTTCTTACTTTTGGGTTTTGTTCGTACTTTTTCCCTTTTCCCTTGGAAACAATAAAAACGCGGTGGCGACTCTTATTATTTGATCTTTAGCTTATCAATAGCTTGATGATCATGAATTTCCCGCTACAGAAATTAAGTGGCGACTCTACTGGGGAGTAGTCTCCAGTGGGTTTAGCCTACTTTTTGTGTGAATATATTTATATACATGTGATGTTTGTATATATGTATGTGTGATATAATCTGCTTGTTGTGCTTGGTGATCTCTGAGTGGTGAGATAAGTTATAACCCAAACTTGAGTGCAGTTAAGATAGGAGGATGGTGTAGTCATGTTCGACTTGTGTGGAGTAGTCCTTAACAAGTTGGCTTGAGATCCATCTGCTCAGTGGAGTCTCCTTTGGATTTGGAAATGTCACACCAGTATTTATGGTTAGGAGTTGCTATCTCTAATTGGGTCTGAGAAGCTGAGGACCTTAGAACATTTAACCCATCTTGGCCTATTTAGGACGTAGTGCGGAAACTGTTCAAGTGTAGACTTGATAACAGTTGTTACGCGATACTACACTCAGACGAGTTTCTCTTGAGAATATTATGGGTCGATGAGTCAGTCATCTTAACCTGTAATATCCGATAGATGGAATTAAGACTTTAGGGACTTTTTATAACATGATCTACAAATTTTTATCCTTAGTTCACTCCTTTGGGATGGTTCTTACCCAGGCTCCATGCTCGTGACTTGTAACAAACCCTTGATTCTTGGTTGATCCAATTAAGTCTTGTCAATATCAATGGAACTTGGGTGTTGATAAGGTGTAAACCATAATCCACCAAAATGGATGATTGATCTTGACGATGACTTGATTCATCCCTTGACCTTTATTTGCCTTGTGTGTGGTCCCTTATTTCTGATTGTTGCATTCATGCATTCATGCGCATCATAACATTCATCACACGAAAATTTCAAGGAACTAAGGTGTCATTTACAAATATTTTCAGACCATGGATTGTGGACGAAGGAACACTAAGAAGTACAGTTTCATATGTCCCTACTTGAAAGAGTTAAGGAAGCTAACATCTTTTGTATTAGATCCCTTGGACTTCAAACAACGCCATGGGAAGCTTCTGTCTATCTTATCTGCTGATGTAGTTGAAGTACTTTTGAGTGTGTTAGTGCAGTTCTATGATCCTCTTTACCGTTGTTTCACTTTCCCAGATTTTCAGCTTGTGCCTACCTTGGAGGAGTATTCTCATCTTTTGGGGATACCTGTTTCTAGTAGAGTGCCCTTTAGTGGATTGGAGGAGATTCCTCGGTCTAGTATTATTGCTGAAGCTCTTCACTTGAAGAGGTATAGAGGCTCATTGGGTGAAGAAAGGAGGGTTATTTGGATTTCCATATGTTTTCCTCATCAAGGAAGCTACTACTTTTGCTCAAGCTGGTAGTGTGGATTCTTTTGAAGCTATCTCTGTGTTACTCATCTATGGATTAGAATTGTTCCCTAACACTGACGGATTTGTTGATGTTAATGCCATTAGACTTTTCTTGATTGGGAATCATGTGCCTACTTTGTTGGGTGATATGCATTTCTCTTTGCATCTAAGGAATTCTAAGGGTGGTGGAGCTATTGTCTGTTGCATTCCTCTTCTGTACAAGTTGTTTATTTCGCACTTGCCTTAGACGCCTGCTTTTATGGAGAACAAACAATGTCTAAGGTGGTCTCTGAGATTTATGTCTCTCACTAATGATGATATAGTTTGGTATGATCCGTCCTTAAGCAGTTTGGAGATTATTGATAGTTGTGGTGAATTCCCTAATGTGCCTCTCATTGGTACACAACGAGGAGTTAACTACAACCCTGCTTTGGCTCGTCGTCAACTTGGGTTCCCCTTGAGAGACAAACCTAATAACTTGTTGTTAGAAGGTCTTTTCTATCAAGAGGGTAAAGATTCCCAACATTTGAAGCAGAAATATGTGCATGCTTGGCATAATGTGCATAGGAAAGGAAGATCCGAGCTTGGTCCGTGCAATTGTGTAGCTTTGGAAGCTTACACTCTTTGGGTGAAGAAGAGAGCTTTGGAGTTGAAGATGCCTTATCCTTGTGAAAGACCTATGTCTATAGTTGTGGTTGAGCCATTAACTCTCCCTAACCAAGATGTATAGGAGTTGGAAGATGCGCTCGTCAAGATGAAGCAAGAGAAGGATATATGGGAAGAGTGTTTCCGTGTTTTAAGCAAAAAGCATGAAGAGTTGTAGTTGGAGTCTAAGGATACATATGCACTTATCGAGCTACTTGAAGACCGAGTGATGAAGAGACAGAGAGAGACAGAGGTTTCATCTTCTAGCATGCCTCAACCTTTCGTTGCTTGGAAGAATATTATTGACCAGCTTGTCCTCGAGAAGACTCAGATGAAGGCTTCTTTTGAGATCGAGATCCGTCACATTCGAAGGAAGTACGCGCCTACAGCCAGACCTTCTGACATTGTTGTTAGGGATCCTTAGGATGACTAGTCTCCTTTTCTCTTGTATTTTTCATTTGGTTTCTGAAATTGTACTCAGTATAATCCTTCCAATTTATATAAATAAAAAGAGATTTTTGGTCATATCAAATTGTTGCAATTGCTATTTAAATACATATATTTGCAAATGATATAGTAAGTTCCTTGAAAATAAAAACAATCAAGCATTACATTTCATGCATCATTTGCATAAGCAGGTTTTTGCGAGGTGTCTGATTGGTGTTTCTTCTGTGCTTTAGCCAAGCTGACTCACCGGTACAATACCCGAGCCAATCATCTGAGAATTATGGAGCATTTAGAGCAAGAGAACAGAGAGTTGAAGGATGAGATCGCCCACCTGACTACCATGATAGATTCAGTTCTTGTTGCTCAGAGTCAAGCGTCTCTAACACCTGCAACTCCTCCCGCGAGGACTGTTACTTCAGAGGTGACTACCTCTACCATGCCTGCTGCTACCGCCCATTTCGCGCCGAATATGCCTTCTGGATTCGCGTGGGGAATGCCACCCAACTTTGTGTCAGAAGGATTTGCGCCTACCTTTGCTTCCATGCCGACATCTATCCCGATCATGTCCGTGCCACCTTCCATTGTGCACACTTTGCCTCGTGTAGAGGACACCATCTATCATTCCGAGCCGTCTGAAGGTCCAAATGTTTATGAGAAGATGGATGAGATGAAAGATCAATTTCTTGAGCTGTGCAAGGAATTGAAGACGCTGAGAGGTAAAGATCTGTTCGGGAAGAGTGCTGCCGAGTTGTGTTTGGTGCCCAATGTCAAAATCCAGGTGAAGTTCAAAGTGCCTGACTTTGAAAAATATAAAGGGAACTCTTGTCCGCTCAGTCATCTCGTGATGTATGCCCGCAAGATGTCAACTCAGACAGACAATGACCAATTGCTTATTCACTACTTCCTAGATTGCCTGACTGGTGCTGCACTCCGTTGGTATATGGGGTTGGATAGTGCAAGAATCCACACTTTCAACGACTTAGGAGAGGCTTTTGTGAAGCAATATAAATATAATGTGGACATGGCGTCGGATGGAGACCAATTGAGGTCTATGTCTCAGAAGGACAAAGAGACATTCAAAGAATATGTGCAAAGATGGAGGGAGCTGGCAGCCCAGATTATTCCTCCTTTGGAGGAGAAAGAAATGAAGAAGACCTTCTTGAAAACCCTGAGTTTATTTTATTATGAACGAATGATCGCTAGTACCCCCAGTGATTTTACCGAAATGGTAAACATGGGGATGAGGCTTGAGGAAGAAGTCCGTGAAGGACGGTTGTCAAGAGATGAGGCGTCAACGAGCAAGAGATATGGTAGCAACTTTGGTAAGAAGAAGGATAGTGAAACCAACGCAATAATCAGTGGGAGGCAGAGGAGGCCTCAGATCAGAAGAAATCCACCACCCCGTCAACATCGTCATCATCAAGTGTCATCAGTAATTCCGGTATTTTCTAATCAACAAGCAACACCAATTCAACAACAACAACATCAACATCAACAACAACAACTGCAACAAAGAACGAACACGTACAACAACAAAGATACCAACAACAATCATCATCAACAGAACTTTGAGAGGAAGAAGGTCTCTTTTGACCCGATTCATATGTCGTATGCAGAGTTGTATCCCTCGCTAGTTCTCAAGAACTTAATTCAACCGAGGAACCCACCGCAAATCCCAGAACCACTTCCCTGGTGGTATAAACCTGAGCTTCATTGTGCTTTTCATCAAGGAGCATCCAGAAATAATATTGAAAACTGCTATCCATTGAAGTATGAGGTTCAAAAGCTTATGAAGAGTGGTATGGTGTCCTTTGAGGACCGCGTGCCGAATGTGAAAGAAAACCCTTTGCCCGCTCATGGGAACTCTTAAGTGAATATGGTGGACGGTTATCCTGGAGAATTCAAAGTTTTTGATGTCCGGTTTATCCGAAGATCTTTGGTGCAGATGCACAGGGATATCTGTTTGGTGAGTGACTGTGAACATGACCATGATGATTGTGTTGTTTGTAGTGTGAACCCAAGAGGGTGTGATGTTGTGAAAAGGGACATCCAACGTCTGATGGATGAAGGTATGATTCAAATTGTTCAATCTTGTCATGTAGATGACGACTTCAATGTCATAGTGCCCATTTTCAAGCAACAAGAGCGGTTGGTAATTCAATATGACAACAACAATAAGAATGTCAGTCAAAGATCAGTATCACCGTTGGTAATACGGTTAGCGGGCCCAATCTCGTATTCATCTGATAAGGTTGTACCGTACCAGTACAATGCTACAATGATAAAAAATGGTCAAGAGGTCCCGTTACCTACGACTAGTTCAGTAGTGAGCATTGCTGATGTTACGAAGGTGACCCACAATGGTCGAGTGTTTGGGTCGGTGTTCCCAGAAAGTAAAGAGGAAACAATTGTTGGTAAAAAGGTGGAGGTACCTAATGTAGAACCAGTTGGCTGTTCAAAGGATAAGTCTGGTGAATCCAGCAACTTGAAAGCCAATGATGATGATGAGGTACCCTGATTGATAAAAAGGAGTGAATTTAATGTGGTTGAGCAGCTGCTCCAGACTCCCTCGAAAATTTTTGTGTTGTCTCTGCTTTTGAATTCCGAAGCATACTGAGAAGCACTACAGAGAGTTCTTGAACAAGCATATGTAGAGCATGATGTTACTGTGGATCAGTTTGATCACATCATGGCTAACATCACTTCATGCAATAATTTGAGCTTCTGTGACGAAGAACTCCCTGAGGAGGGAAGAAATCATAACCTGGCTTTGCATATTTCAATGAACTGTAAGGAAGATTCTTTATCAAATGTGCTTGTTGACACCGGTTCTTCACTCAATGTGCTTCCGAAGTCAACTTTGTCAAAGCTATCTTACCAAGGAGCGCCCATGAGGTACAATGTTGTAATTGTCAAAGCCTTTGATGGCTCGCACAAAACGGTAATTGGTGAAGTGAACCTTCTAGTTAAGATAGGTCCGAGTGATTTTCAAATTACTTTTCAAGTAATGGATATCCACCCGGCCTACAGTTGCTTGTTGGGAAGGCCCTGGATCCACAAGGCAGGAGCTGTTACTTCAACTCTACACCAGAAGCTCAAACTTGTGAAGAATGGGAAGCTTGTGATTATTGGTGGAGAGAAAGTGTTGTTGGTTAGCCATCTGTCATCTTTCTCGTATGTTGAAGCTGGGGACGAGGTTGGAACTCCATTCCAAGCCTTATCTATTGCTGTTGAGAAGAGAGTTGGGGCACCTATGTCCTCGCTGAAATATGCTCAGAAGATTATTGAAGAAGGTACTATTGATCAGTGGGGGCGCATGGTAGAGGTCTCTGACAACAAAGGCAGAACTGGTTTGGGGTTCTAGAAAGGATCATCAACTGTTAGATTTGAAGATATGCAACTCAGCTTCCATAGCGGAGGGTTCATTCATGGCAATGAACAACACTTAGCTGCTGTGCTAGAGGATAGCGAAGAGGAAGACTGCACCAACTTTGTAACGCATGGAAAGACATGCAACAATTGGACTGCAGTTGATATTCCTGTTATTTTGCATCGATCTAAGTAATTGCTTTTATATTCAAAATCCTTCTCCTATGCCTAAGGGAGAAGTGAACATTGTTTGGGCATTTTAAATTGATCATCAATAAAATTAATTCTATTCATCCACATCTTTTATGTTTTGTTTTTTACTTTTTGCCTTATTCTGAAAATGGTAATCACAAAAAAAACATAAATAAACAATATAATTGTCCATCTGCATAATATTTGGTCACAAATTCACTTCTCTAAAATCAAAATATCAAATCATTATGCAGGTTGGTTTCTAACCCCATTGAATACAATGATCCTTCTCCTTCTCCAAATTTTGAATTCCCTGTGTTTGAGGCTGAGGAGGAAAGTGATGTGGAAGTGAGTGATGAATTCTCTCATCTTCTTGAGCAAGATGAAAAGATTATTCAGCCATTTGAAGAGCAGATTGAGCTAGTCAACTTGGGTTCCGAAGATGAAGTGAGGGAAGTTAAGATTGGGTCTCGATTGTGTCCAGAAGCTAAGAAGGGGTTGATTGATCTTCTTTAAGAATATTCAGATGTGTTTGCTTGGTCCTATCAAGACATGCCTGGTTTGGATTCTGAGATTGTGGAGCATAGATTGTCGTTGAAGCCAGAATGCCCGCCAGTCAAGCAGAAGTTGAGAAGAACGCATCCTGATATGACTGTGAAAATCAAAGAGGAAGTGCAGAAGCCGATTGACATTAGTTTCCTTGTGACCGTTGAGTATCTGCAATGGGTGGCCAATATTGTGCTTGTGCCGAAGAAAGATGGAAAAGTCCGCATGTGTGTTATTATAGAGATTTGAATAAAGCCAGTCTAAAAGATGATTTCCCTCTGCCACACATTGATATGTTGGTAGACAATACTGCTAAATTCAAAGCCTTTTCGTTTATGGATGGATTTTCCGGATATAATTAGATCAAAATGGAACCCGAAGATATGGAGAAGACCAAATTCATTACACCCTGGGGAACATTCTGTTATAGAGTGATACCTTTCGGTCTAAAGAATGCTGGTGCGACTTACCAGAGAGCAATGACTACTCTTTTTCATGATATGATGCATAAAGAGATTGAAGTATATGTCGATGACATGATTGCTAAGTCAATTGATGAAGAGGAACATGTTGAGCATTTGTTAAAGCTATTGCAGCGTTTGAGGAAGTATAAACTCCGCTTGAATCCCAATAAGTGTACTTTTGGTGTTCGTTCTGGTAAGTTGTTGGGCTTTATTGTCAGTGAAAAGGGTATTGAAGTTGATCCTGCCAAGGTCAAAGCAATACAAGAGATGCCTGCGCCCAAAACTGAGAAGCAAGTTAGAGGTTTTCTCGGATGTTTGAATTATATTTCCAGATTCATTTCCCACATGACTGCCACGTGTGCGCCTATATTCAAGCTTCTTCGGAAAGATCAGTCTTGTGATTGGACCGAAGACTGCCAGAAAGCTTTTGACAGTTGTAGCGGGGTATTCGTTACCTTATGATTTATTAACTAAATCAAAAGTAAGCATGCAATTCGAGTCGCCACCGCACTTCTATTTATCCAAAGGAAAGGTTAGAAAGCGAACAAAAACCGAGAAGTTTTATCAAATCAAAAACTAATAAAAATGTCAGAGATCTGGGTAAGGGGGTTGGTTATGCAATGGGACGGTTTTAAACACCCAAAACATCCTTAGTACTCTAAGGGAGCCCTTTTTGCAAAGTGTATTGTAGGTTGGTATTTCTGAAAATATTTGTGCAAACATGATTGGGGAGATGAGAAAAGAATGTACATATTTACAATTTTGTTGTTTGAATGGATAAACCCATTGCATACGTACCATCACAAAGGTAGGATCAAAACCTCGTAGTTCGGGGTAAAAATCTCAAAATATTGGTGAAATTGATTTGATCAAAAGCCTTAAGGTCTTTTATTATCAAAGGAAGAAAACTCAACCTAAACCAACAATCCACCATGTGAGGAGAGCTTCAACATACTAGTGAGGGATCCACCCTATAATAAGTATGGAAGACTTATAGTCCAATCACTAAGGATAAGGTGAGGTTTATATCAACCACTATGATAACTCAAACCTATGGCTAATGTTTATGAAAAAGACTTTACAAAGGTGGTCATTGGAACCACAAAAACAAACTTGAGTGAATTGTATTTACAAATTAGAAGTATTCACAAAAGGAAGTCAAAGTTGACTTAAGATTCAATTCAAAATAAGTATTAACGAAAAGAATTTGAAAAAATTAAAGGCATATGGCCTAGGTTTCTAGTTTTGAAAACAATGTCAATATTTGCACAAAAATGAGTTTGGCTTGGGTTAGAGTGGAGAGAAGAAGAGAAGGGTTAGTCCTAAATATGCAAAGATGAGAGAAGAGATAAAACCCTTGGAGTTCCTTTCTTAGGACCATAAAGATGATTCAAGATGCTCCTTTCCTTTGGACTTAGCAAGCAACAAGCAATCAAAACAATTAAACATTCAAGCTCCTAGGATCTCTATTGGCTTGTCTTTCTTAGCTTGGCTATTCATGACAATGGTTCTTCTTACTATCTCAAATTTGGGATCCCTATCACACAAGAACAAACAATCAAAAAGTTCACAATGCAATAAGAGGAATGGACAAAGAATGAGTTTAGATTAGAGGTCCTTTCAAGTCAACTTTCAAGATTTAGCATTCTAAAAGCATGAGGCCTAGTTGCTCTTCAACAAAATTAGCATTCTAAAGGCATGAGGCCTAGTTTCTCTTGAACTCCATTAAGCATAGGTGAGATCCTAATTCTAAGTACTTTCTCCTTTTTGCATTGGGTTCACACAAACAACCATAAAACAAGCACAAGAAATTAAATTGCATTAAAGTAAATTGCAAGAATTAAATGCGTGAATCAAAAGCTAGTAATTAGTAGTTAGTGTTAGTGTGCCATAAGGCAATTTAGCGCTATGTTAAGCAATCGTAAGTGGACTAATGTAGTAGTCACACCTATCTGAGGCCGGTCAATAAAATTATAGGCAAATAAATACAAGTTTGAGATCATGACTAGTAAGCCAAGCTCCTACAACTTGCCATGCCAAAAGAAAAGAGTGAAAGGCCTTGTATGGATTTTAGGTTTTTTGCTTGACCAAGAAGCAACCTATCTTGGACACAAAGTAATTCCCTTGATCTTTGATATAGTTGAATTTGATTTGGATCAAAGAAGGTTAAGCCTTTCATATGTCAAGGCTAACCACAAATAATTAACCCATTGGCCAAAAGAAAAAGAAGAAGATGAAGATGAAATGAAATGAACAAAAAGGAGAATTCAAATGACATAATCAAAATACAATGTCCAAATGTGAATGAAATCAACATCAATCAATGGTAAACATAAATGAAATGAAGATTAGAAGTCAAGAAAGGTCAAACATATTTTTAGTATTTTCTTTTTGAAATTAAAATAATACATAAAATAAAATGAATAAAGCCTGGTCAAACTTCAAATTCAATTCAAACCAAGTTGGATAAGTACAATTGAATCATCATGAGTCTAACATGGTCAAACAATGTTTGACAAATTTTCTCAATATTTTTTGAAAACATAAACTATTTTAAAATCAATTAAAAGCATTAAAATATAACACAAATGAATTAAAATCTCAAATAAATCTCAAATCAATTAAGAAATTGATGAGAATATTTTCATAGACTTATCATGATCCAAATGTGTTAAGAAAATATTTTTGGAATTTTTGAATATCTAAAAGTATTTAAAATGAATTAAAAACAATTAAAAAACAAAATAATTCACAAAAAAATATTAAATGGAATCACAAAAATAATTAAAAGTCAGATTATGAAACTAGATTTTAAAAGAAATTTTTTGCAATTGGTCCCATATTTTTGTGATTCCAAATAAAAGAGTTATGAATTTTTGAAAATAAATGGAATAAAAGAAAAATAAAACAGAAATTGGAAAATATGGAAAATCAGGGAACGCACGATCCGTTTCATTAATTGACATGGACAACATCAGCGGATCAGAGGCGCGCGTGCATCATGTACATGAGTCAAGCGCGAAACTTAATGGATTTAAAAAAGTCAAATATAACAAAGGTTGAGATTAGATCATAGGAGCCAGATCCAAGGGCCAAGGGAGTTCCACGTGGGGACGGTGGTGGAAACCACCGTCTTCTCCGGTGAGCAAACAGAAACCGGCCACCAGTTGCAGGTTTTGCAACCTCAACCAAACTACACGTGCCTTATACCAAATTAAAGTTAGGGTGATGTACATCACCCCTGTAACCTTGGATTGTTCTCAAGATCTATATGGAAGGAGAAATCTGAGATGAAAAATCCAGGTGTTCAATTTGAAATGCATCAATTCACAAAATTAAAGCCACCATTGGCTTGCCTTTCACACGAGGACTTCATAGAACCAAACAAACACAAGCAAATCACATCATATAAGGAGATTCAGATCAAAACAGTTGAGATGTAAACCTTTGAAGTGCAGCTTTGATGAGCACGATCCAACCAAACTCTTGCTTGCAGCTTGATCTTGAGATGATGATGATGCAAGGCTTAGGAATTGGAAACTGAAGATCAACCAAGGAAGTTGAAATTCAAGTTTTAAATTGAGAGAAGAAAATTCAGAATTCCTTTCAAGTGAGGTTGGGTATGGATTTCAGCAGAGCTTTAGGCGCCTTCAGGTTGATAATTGATTGAAGCAAGGTTCCTATTTATAGCTGAAATGCAAGGCAAGGTAAGGAGAAACTCATGTGCATGATCATTGGGTCCTCCATGCATGGGCCTGTACAGGCGCATGTGAGGCCCAAAACCAATTGTAAATGCAAGATGAAGTCACTTGGAGTTGAAATGGACGTGTGGTTTGAGTGGCAAATGCTTGTGCATGAAGTTTCATCATGAATTCCATAATTGGGCATAAATGTTCCCCTCTTCTAAAGTCACTCTTAGAAAATCCAAACATAGTCATGTGAGTAATGGTTGGAAATTTCTTAACATAAGGAACAAAAGCTATGTTGGACAAAAATCCATTTGGAGTTTGGAAAATTGTGAAAACTGGCCATGAAGTTTGATGTACAAAACATATCTTTCAAAATTTTGCCAAAAGTGACCAACTTCAAGCCCTTCTGTTTTGATGATGCATGCGTCAAATGAAAAACCCTCCAACATCAAAGTTGTAGATATTTTCAATATGATAAATTTGGACTTACATTTTGCATCATTTGGATTTTTTATGAGAAAGTTATGGTCACTTGAAGTTGGACATTTTCAACATTCAATGGTTTTGGTCCAAAGTGACCTATAATGTTTTGTATTATCACATGTGTTTATTTTAGGATTATGAAATTTTGTCCAACATAACAATTGAATTATACATCTTAAGCTTTCTAATTCAATTGGTCTCACATCAAAATCATAAAAAATGAAGAAGTTAGGTCTTTGGGAAGTTGACCCAAAATTAGGGTTTCAGTCAAAATGACCTATAATGTTTTGAAATGAATGATGACCTTCCATGTTTCAAATGGATTTTTGATTAACATTAAAGTTGTTCATATGGATCTTAAGAAAATTTTTTCTCTTGGGGTTATCTTCATTTGAAAAACACATCAAACGTTGTATCTCAGTGATCCTCAGTTTAGTCAGATGACTTGACTGGTCAACTTCTCAAAGTCAAACTTCAAATCTTGATGAGTGAATGATTGAGGATAATCAAATAGGTTCATATATTCATAAAATAATGAATGAAATACCTTCCCTTGATTTAATTTGATCATAGGTTGAGGTTGTTTCATGAGCAAGGCACAGTCAATGCACAGTTGAATTAGGGTTTCCTTGGGAAACAATCCTCAAGCCCTTTAGGTTATCTTGATCAAATTGAAAAATTGAGATGCTTGGGAGGCATATATGATAATTAAGAGTTTTTTGGACCATTTTCATGTTTTCTTTCATCTTCATTTGGCCATTTCCTTGAGCATAGGAGCCTCCTAGGAGCAAGGGATCTCATGATTGCTTAAGCTTCAAAACAAAACAAGTTAGTGACATATTTTTGTGCTTTTGGTTAGTAACCAAAATAAGAAAAGCAATAATATACAATTCAAGCATGTCTGGTGGTCTCAAACCACTCACACAAATCTCAACCTAGGGTTAAGGAGCCACACATGCTATGGTCCTTGAGGCAATGCAATGAGCAATGATATGATGCCATGAGGGATCTTAGGGTCAAAATTAGGGTCTTACAAAAGTATCAAAGAGTATTTGCTTGAACCTCCGATTTTTTCGCCATCTGTCGAAGGAAGACCGTTGATCATGTATTTGACTGTGCTAGAAGATAGTATGAGTTGTGTTCTTCGTCAGCAAGATGGGATTAGGAAGAAAGAATTTGCAATTTACTACCTCAGTAAGAAGTTTACCGACTGTGAGACTCGATATTCAATGCTTGAGAAGACTTGTTGCGCATTGGCTTGGGCTGCTAAGCGTCTACGTCAATACATGTTGAATCATACAACTTGGTTGATATCCAAAATGGATCCAATCAAGTATATATTTGAAAATCCTGCCTTAACTGGGAGAATTGCCGGTGGCAGATGTTGTTATCAGAGTATGATATCGAATACCGATATCGAATACCGATCTCAGAAAGCAATCAAAGGTAGTATCTCAGAAACCAACCAATTGAAGATTATCAGTCAGTGCAGTATGATTTTCCTAATGAAGAGATTTTGTACTTGAAAATGAAAGATTATGATGAACCATTGCTTGAAAAAGGGCCAAAACCTGGTTCCCGTTGGGGCATGGTATTTGATGGAGCTGTTAATCAATATGGAAATGCCATTGGGGAAATGATCATTACTCCTGAAGGCACGCATCTATCATTTACAGCTAGATTGACTTTCAAGTGTACAAACAACATGGCAGAATACGAAGCTTGCATTATGAGGCTTGAAGAGGCCATGGATCTCAGAATCAAGTATTTGGATGTCTTTTGTGATTCGACTTTGGTTGTGAATTAGATCAAAGGAGAATGGGAGATAAATCAACCTGGTTTGGTAGCATATAAAGATTATGCGAGGAGGATTTCAACATTCTTTACGAAGGTTGAGTTTCATCATATCCCTCGAGATGAAAACCGGATGGCAGATGCTCTTGCAACATTGGCGTCAATGATTGTAGTGAAGTATTGGAATGAAGTTCCCAATTTTCCTGTGATGCGTCTTGATAGGCCAGCTCATGTGTTTGCTGTTGAAGAGGTCAAGGATGAAAAGACATGGTATTACGACATCAAATGTTTCCTCCAAAGTCAGATTTACCCGTCTGGGGCATCTTTGAAAGATAAGAAGACTTTGAGAAGATTAGCCGCAATTTCTACTTGAATGGTGATATACTGTACAAGAGAAACTTCGACATGGTTCTGCTCAGATGAGTGGATAGACACGAAGCAGACTTGTTGATGACTGAAGTGCATGAAGGTTCCTTTGGTACTCATTCCAATGGACCTGCAATGGCGAAGAAGATGTTGCGTGCAGGTTACTATTGGCTAACAATGGAATCTGACTGTTGCAAATTTGTGAAGAAATGCCACAAGTGTCAAATTTATGCTGATAAGATTCATGTTCCTCTGACACCATTGAATGTTATCTCTTCCCCATGGCCCTTCTCCATGTGGGGAATTGATATGATTGGGATGATTGAGCCAAAAGCTTCGAATGGACATCATTTCATTTTGGTGGCAATTGACTACTTCACAAAATAGGTTGAAGCGACATCGTATGCAAATGTAACCAAGCAAGTTGTTGTAAGGTTTATCAAGAATCAGATTATATGCCGTTATGGTGTGCCAAGTAAGACCATTACTGATAATGGATCGAACATGAATAATAATATGGTGGAAGCTCTTTGCAAAGACTTCAAGTTTGCATATCATAATTCTTCTCCCTACAGACCCAAGATGAATGGGGTTGTTGAAGCTGCGAATAAGAACATCAAGAAGATTATCCAGAAGATGATTGCCACCTATAAGGATTGGCATGAGATGCTCCCATTTGCTTTGCATGGGTATCGTACATCCATCCTCACTTCAACAGGGGAAACCCCTTTCTCTCTTGTGTATGGTATGGAAGCAGTACTCCCCGTAGAAGTTGGGATTCCTTCATTGCATGTGCTCATGGAAGCCAAGTTGACTGAAGCTGAATGGTGTCAAACCAGGTTTGACCTATTGAATTTGATTGAAGAGAAGAGATTGATTGCCATGTGTCATGGTCAGTTATATCAACAGAGAATGAAGAAAGCTTTTGATAAGAAGGTCAGACCTAGAGTGTTCAGAGAAGGTGACCTTGTGCTCAAGAAGATTTTATCGTTCAAGCCAGATTTCAGAGGAAAATGGACTCCTAATTATGAAGGCCCATATGTTGTTAAGAGAACCTTTTCAGGCGGAGCATTGATACTTACAACTATGGATGGTGAAGAGTTCACACGTCCTGTGAACGCAGATGCAGTCAAGAAATACTTCGCCTAAAAGGAAAAGAACAACTTGCTAAGTTGAAAACCCAGAAGGGCGGGTTAGGCAAAAATGAGCGTCTTGGTTGATTGAAAACCCAAAAGGGCGATCCAGGAAAAAATTAGAGACATAAAATAGAAAGATTTTCCCGATAAGTTAAGTACCCCACCTTGGGGCAACTTATGCAAAAATTAGGGATTATGGCAAGTAACTGCATTCTGTTGGTCTTCAGTGTTTTGAAGGTTTGTTTGAGCACAAGAGCTGACATCAGTTCATATCCAGCAGCAGTCAAGAGCACCGTGGATATCAAGAGTTGGTAGAAGGATTAAGGATAAATTGTATTCAATGTAACCCTTTTCCATGTAAATTACCATTTTTAACTTTGTAAAATCTACGGAGTCTTGTCATTTACAGACTACCATTCTATTAAATAAAGTTGAGCTTTTATCCAAATTGTTTCTACTCTTATTTACTTCAGCCAATAGTTTTTTAATTTTATTATGATCATTTTAAAATTAAATTTTTAAATCAAAATCAAGTTTTCTTTAAGATAAAAGCAAGAATTTTTCCAAAGCAAGTAAAAGGAATATCAACAACATTTCAATAAATAGCAAGTCCTTAAGTGTGAAGCATCAGAGGTTCCCCGAGCATTTAACCCTTCGGGTATCCATAGACATTAGTGTTGATTCAGTTCCTCGGTGGAGTGTTTGATCCTCAGCGGAATTTCTTTGTCCCCAGCTAATTTGGTTGATACAGATACCCTGCGGCGTGTTGTTTTCCTCAACAAAGTTTTTACCTTCCCCAACGAAGTTTGTATTTCCTCAACAGGTTTGATCTTCAGAGATGGTTGATCTTCCCCAATAGATCATTTTGGTGTCCCCACTAATCACCACTCAATTTGCTCCCAGTCAGAGTTTCCTCCTGGTTTTTGAGAAGCTTTTGTTGATTATTTCTCTGTATGGCCGTGTCCCATTGTTTTATGGTGTTGCCCTAAAATTCCCCACATATTGGATGATCTATCCTCAGCAGATCTCTTATTTCCCTAGTTAGGTTTGAACCTTTGGGATATTGATCTTTCTGTTCTCTGGTAGTTGTCTCCATATTTTGCGGATTAACCGAGGATCGTACCAGTGATTCAATTCTCTTTGCGACACCTATGTATCCTTTGCGATCATTTTTTCAGCATAATCATCATATATACATATACATATACATTCGTATAATTTCATAATTTGCATATCCTGCATCTTCATATTTGATTTGTTTGAGATTCTCATTCTCTGTTATGACGGTATTTTATCCCCATACCAAATCTGGTGCCTGTCCTCCTTCAATTGTAGAGTGTCAGCCCCTTAAGCAGAAAGACTTTAACCTTTCTCTATTTCCCCACTGAGTTAGTTTCCTCGTGGATGGTTTTTATTTCAGTTTCCTCTCCAGTAGATTTTATGGATGGAATTACTCCCCTTGAGTTATGTCCTCATTGGGTTGAGTTTTGATTGACCGTTTTCTTTCTAGCTCTTACCTAGATAGATGCTTTGGTCCCCTAAGAGTATATTACCCAGTAACTAGTGATATTCTTCTTAGTTTGCAGTTTGCTACTTCTTGCCCAATACCCGACAAAAGTACCCTTTTTCTCTTCAGTAGAGTCCCAAGGAAGTATATCCTTGATATGTTCATCCTAACCGATGACTGATATCTTTCTTTTCCCTGCCTGAGTTTATCCTTGATATGTTCACTTTAACCAGTGATGGATATTCTCAATTTTGGTATTCTACCTAGTAAAAAGGTAGTTGTAATACCTATTTTTGTTCCCTAGAGAGTTAATCCTTTATATGTTCATCTTAATCGATGACGGGTTTTCTTCTCCTTGTGGTTTTCTACCCAGTAACCAGTAGTTCTAAATCCTATTTTTATCCCCTTTTCAGAGTCGATCCTTGATATGTTCATCTTAACCGGTGACGGGTCTTCTCTCTGATTGGTTTTCTACCCAATAACCAGTAGTTGTAAATCCTACTTTGTCCCCTCGCAGAGATAATCCTTGATATGTTCATCCTAACCGTTGACAGATTTTCTCTCCGACGATTTTCTATCTAGCTTTCGATAGATGTATTTCCTAACCTTTTTGTTCAGTTGGTATATCCTTGATATGTTCATCCTAACCGATTACGGGTATCCTCCTTGGCATTTCCAGACAAGTCTATCCTTGATATGTTCATCTTAACCGATGAGGGATTTTCTTCCCTGTCGAGTTTATCCTTGATATGTTCATCCTAACCGATGACAGATACTTTCATCCTTGGTCTTCTGCCCAGTAACTGGTAGTTGTAAATCCTATTTTTCTGCAGTTTTCCCCAACAAGGCTATTCTTACCCAGTAACCAGTAATGAATACTCCCTCATGGCGGTTCCCAATGAGTCATCCTTGATATGTTCATCCTAACCGATGACAGATGTTCTCTCTGTCAGATCTTTATTATCTTCTTACCCAGTAACAGGTAGTAGATAATAGATTTCTGCTCCTCCTGTGTTGAAGTTTATCTTCCCCAGTTGAGTTGAGTGCGCATTTCCTTAGTGAAATCGTTTTTCTCCTGTGTGAGTCGAGTACTTCAGTTTTATCCTGACTTACTCGTATCCCTTGCAGATGTTGTTGTTTCCCCAACTAAGTCTTTCCATTTTGTATGGAGTTCCTCTAGTCCCCCAGTAGTTTTAAGTCGTAGCCTGGCCTACGCATAAATCCTTTATCCCCCAGAGTCTCTGTCTCCCCAGTGAGTGTTCCTTATGGAAGGCATTATACTCCTGCAGACTTTCGGTCTCTGATTTCTTTTCCTTTGTGGCAATATTTCCCCACAAAGATTTTACTTTTACATTCATATCACATGCATCATGAGGTCTCTTAGGGACCAAAATTTGTTTCTTTATGTTGTTATCTAAGCCCATTCTACTGAGTCGACATGAAGATTTTAACCTTCGCCTCCTCAGTTAGAATGTCCTTAAATATGGGTAGCTGTGAGACCCCAGTTTTAACCCTAAGATCCTTCATGCAATTCCATGATAAGCATTAGCATTGGGGTCATGTATTGGCATCCTCCTTACCCCTCTTTCATTGGGTTTGTTTTGGGAGAGATCACCAAGCACTTTATGATTATATCGTACTTGTACTTTATCATTTCACTAACCAAAATACCAAAAATATGTATTTTCATTTGTCTAACTCTTTTGTAGGAAGGGCATGATTCCATTGATTCATCAAGTTCACATCTAGGGTTTGAGACCCTCATGAACAAAGAGCATAACCAAGAATTGATTCAAGGATGGTTATGAGCATCACATATGAGTCTCAATGTTCTCTACATGTTATATTGATCAAGTTTTCTTCAAGAGTTTGAGGATGATTTGCCTTGAAAACCCTAGTTTGACTGGGTATCTTGAGTAACTTCTCCAATAAGCTATCTCACCAATTGATCAAATTTATCAAGGGACACTTCAAAATTCATCATCTTATGCATATATGATCTACCATGATCTAAGAAAGTTAAGAGAATTGGAAGTTAGCAAGTTGGTTGATGGTGGTTGGCTAGATGGATTCATCTGATCAAAGCTGGGTCTCCCTAGACCCTATCTCCTACAATTTTCACCATATGAAAATGATTACGAGATAAAACTTACTCTAAATGACATTCCAAACAACTTTCATGTTGAGACCTAGAGCTAGTTTTTCTTGGAAAATCATTTTCTATGTTGAAACATTATAGGTCATTTTGTCTAAACCCTAATTTGAAAGTCAAATTCCTAAGGCCATAACTTGCTCAATTTTTATGAGATGAAATATTTCCATTTTTCACAATCAAATTCAATGTGTATACTTCAACTTTGATGTTTAGAGTGGGAGCTAATTCAACTTTTTGGAGCATGTGATATGAGGTTACATTATAGGTCACTTTTGACCTATACCATTGATCAAGTGATTTTTCCAAACTTCAAAAATGCATAACTCTATCATTTCAAATCCAAATGACATGAAATTGGTGACCATTTTGAAGGTCTTGAGAGATCTAATGCTTTTATGAAGACACTTTTCTAATTTGAAGCTCATATAAAAAGTTAAGCAAGGTGGAATATTGAGACATATTGCTTGACACTTAGAAAATTTTTGATATGTCAAAAATTTCCAAACTTCCACCTCAAATTTCTCCAAGTTCCAAGCTCCAAATGAAAAAGTGTTAAACATTGTTCCTCTTGATCTCACCTTTCCAAAGAATATTCCAAGGAATGCATAGGCTGCGCATGGCATGAACATGGTGATATCACTTGGCAAGGATCAAACTTCAAACATCAATGCACACTTGCCTTGCAATCCAAGCTTAATTAAGACCATCCAACATTCATTTGTGGATCTCAAGCAAAGATTTCATGGGCCTGTGCGCGCCCATACACCCTTGCATCACCATTTGCCAAAATTGGAAAGTGATTTGAAGTGTGCAATTATCAACTGTTTCAGCTATAAATTGAGCTTCAATTGCTCAGAAATGAACAGACATTCGCGCCAACTTTGATCCCCCATCTCAAACCCTCACTTTGCAAAGGATAAGCCAGAGAAATTCTTTTGAATGAGGTTGAATTTCCACCATTTTGAATTTCAAATCTCCAAGAATCCATAGCCTTTCAAGCATCTAATCCTTCTTCTGCAAGTAAGTAGAGTGAGACCAAGCATAAGCAAGATCAAGATCACTTGAATCCAGACCTCCATTGAAGGTATTTTCCAGAAATTTTGAACTCTTCGATTCTCTCAAATTCTTGCTCAATTCTATTGATTCTTTGGTTGTCTGAAGTCCTACCAATGTAAGCAAGAAGTTTGAGTTGCTTTGAGGTCAAATAGAAGCAACTCAATTCATGTACCTCAAATTTCAACTCCATGTATCTCGCAATATACTTGGAGTTAGAGTGAATTGAGGCCAGATTCGAGCTCAGTGCCATTTTTTCTTTAAGATCATGTCCTTGTTTTTAATTTTGGTGATGGTTGATAGTGGACCAGTCTGGTGAGGTCCACCGGAGAAGAAGACCGGAGCTCTGGCTCCGGCGATGCGTTGGCAAGTCTCTGAACCACATGATCCATTCATTTTGTTTTAATCTTAGGCGTTGGTTTTAATTACCACATGTGCAGCACAGTTGACTAATGACCACATGGAACGCGCGCTAGCGACCATCTGATCTGCCACATCAATTAATGAGGGAGATCAAATGGTCTACGTATTTTTGATTTTCTGAATTTTCATTTTTATTGCATTATTTTCAATAATTCATATTAACTTCAATATTGATCCAAAAAATATGGGACTTTCACCAAAAAATTTCAAATATTTTTCTTTTTCATATTTTGAATTAAAATTATTTTTTGGATCATTATTAATATTTTTCATGAATTAATTAATTTTGCATTTGTTTTTAATTGTTTAAAAATATTTTTAAATGTCCAAAAATTATGAATTTTTTTCTCCAAGGTCCTTTGAACTTGTTTGACCTATGATAAATCTCATGGCCATTTCTTTGGTGTTTTGATGAGATTTTAGGAATTGGACAAACCATATTTAATTCAAATGCACTATTTTAATATTTTTAATTTGAAGGAGAATTGCGACCCAAAGCGCAGCGGAAATTAAAAAATTTCTCCTTTAGAGATCCTTACGAATGGTCATGATCAGTGATAGAATATTTACCTCTTGTGACGACTGAAACCTTTGGTGCAGATCTCTTGTGACGATCAAAACCTTTGATGCAGATCCACGAAGCGATCACGAACGTTGAACGATGACAACGTCTCTACTCAGTCCACACGAACGGGTTCCTTCAATCTCAGTGCTAGCTGGTACGAATGAAGGCTTTGAGTGAGAGAGAGAGAGTGATAGAAAACGAAAATAATGCAACCGCAAATTTTTGCTTCTGCACAAGGGTTCTATTTATAGAATCACTTGTGTGGGCTTCAAACTAAAAAGCCCACTTAAGTGTATTTTGGCCCATATCTTATAATATGCCCAAAATCACTTAAGCCCATGATACCTTACCATATTTCGTATTCTACTCAAGTACACCGTACCTTACGATGTTCTATAATTCACTTAAGGGTACCGTACCTTACGATATTCCTTAGTTACTCTATCTCTCATCAATCCGTCCTTTGTGTGTGACCCTGTAGGTTTTCGCGGCGTTGGCAATTATATTAAATCATGTATTTAACATAATAAACAGTGAGCGGTATCTAGCAACACATCACTGCTACCCAAGACACGAAAATGTCATGTGATCTGACAATTCCTTCTGTGATAATAATTATGTGTATAATTACCCTTTTGCCCTTATGTCTATATTGAACACAAGGTATAGACCGTGTCATCCTTGTCCAGTTCAATATTGGGCCCATAGACATTTATCCTGTTACGCAGGATGGGCAAATTCCATCTAGGACACTCATGTCCCTCAGCATGCTTTGTGGAGTACCCATCAACTGTCTTTATGGTTATCCAGTTACGGATAACGTTGGATCAGCAATAAAGCACTCGACTCTACATCTAGGATCCATAGTGGTTTCAGGTCGAAGAGTGGAATACACTATTATCACCATGAGAATAACTTATGACACCTTGCATAACTTTCTATATAGTATTCTCATAGTGGGTCAATCCGGTATAAATATTACTCTTAATATTCATACCTATGTTTAAGACTTGATAACTCTTTATCCATGATCCATGAGATGTGATCATCAGTCTACAAACATAATAGTCTTAATGCTTTAATGTTATCCCACTTCACACTAAAGCTCGACTACGGATACTTTAGGAATAATGTCCTTATGTTTAATGTGTTCTCATGATTAAGTCACACTTAATACATTAAACGGACTATCTATTCCAGGGACTTTATTAATCAACCATAATAAAGAGAATGCCTTTTATTATTCGATACAAGTACCAAAATGTATTGGCCTCTAGGGCTTACACCAACAATCTCCCACTAGCACTAGAGCCAATCAGGTATACCCCTTATGCCCATTGATCTAGTATGGCCATCATGCTTCTGCTGCGCAAGAGGCTTTGTCAGTGGGTCAGCTATATTGTCAAGTGTAGGTACTCTACATATTCTCACACAACGTCTAAGTATGTGTTTGGATCGTCGGTGAGATCTAGGCTCCTTAGCTTATGCGATAGCACCATTGTTATCATAATAGAGACCAATGGGATCCACAATGCTAGGGACTATGCCAAGTTCACTAATGAACCTTTTTTTGATCCAAACAGCTTCCTTTGCTGCACTTGAGGCAACAATATACTCGGCCTCGGTTGTAGATTCAGCAACTGTATCTTGCTTTGAACTTTTCAAGCTCACAGCGCCACCATTTCAGCAAAACACATAACCATTGGAATCATTCATATTAAAGCATCTCAGCACCTTGTCTATGTACTCTGACTTAGGCCAAGCATTTTATGATCTATCTCTATAGATTCTGATTCCTAATATATAGGCTGCTTCACCTAGGTCCTTCATAGATAAGCATTTCCCCACCCAAGACTTTGCTTGTTGCAGGGTAGGGATATCGTTTCCAATAAGTAATATGTCATCTACATATAATACAAGGAATACGATCATGCTCCCACTAACCTTCTTGTAGACACAAGGCTCATCTTCGTTCTTGATGAATCCATACAGTTTTACTGTTTCATCAAGGTGAAGATTCCATGAGTAGGTCACAGGCTCATCTTGATCCATGAGTAATACATCACCTTGATCAGATATCCATATATCTCAGGTAGGTGACGTATCCTGCCTGACCTACGCTGGTCTTGTTCTACTTGAGCAGGTTGCTCTTACACAACCACTTGTGTTTCCTGCTCTAATTCCTCCATAGGTGTATCGATAATTTGTGATTCTTGAATTTCTTCAAGTTCTACTTTCCTCCCACTGATTCCTTTGGAAATAAAATCCCTCTCTAGGAAAACTCAGGTTCGAGCGACAAACATTTTTCCCTCAGAAGGATTGTAGAAATAATATCCTCTTGTTTCTTTAGGATACCCCACAAATAAGCATTTGTCAGATTTGGGCTCAAGCTTAGTTGAAACTTGTCATTTCACATAAACCTCGCAACCCCAAATCTTTATGTAAGACATATGTGGTTTCTTACCACTCCATATCTCATATGGTGTCTTCTCAACCTTTTTGGATGGAACACGGTTAAGTGTGTAAGCTGCTGTCAATAGTGCATGTCCCCAAATGGAGTTTGGAAGATCGGCGTGACTCATCATGGATCAGACCATGTCTAACAGGGTTCGATTTCTTCTCTCAGACACACCATTCCATTGGGGTGTTCCAGGAGGAGTGAGTTGGGATAGACTCTTTCAGATGGTCATCAAACTCTAGGCTTAAATATTCACCACCTCGATCTGATCGAAGAGTTTTAATATTCTTACCTAGTTGGTTTTGTACTTCATTCTTGAGTTCCTTGAACTTTTCAAAGGACTCTGATTTGTGTTTCATTAAATACACATAACCATATCTACTGAAATCATCAGTGAATGTGATGAAGTACTGAAAACCTCCTCTGGCTGGTATGTTCAGTGGTCCACATACATCAGTATGTATGAGGGCCAAAAGATCATTAGCTCTTTCACCTTTTCCTGTGAATGGAGACTTTGTCATCTTTCTAATTAAACAAGATCTGCATGTCTCATATGATTCATAATCAAAAGAGTCCAAGAGTCCATCTTTATGGAGTTTGGAAATGCGTTTCTCATTTATGTGGCCTAATCGACAATGCCAAAGGTAAGTTGGATTTAACTCGTTAGGTTTCATCCTTTTAGTATTAATGTTATATATAGGCATTTCGAGATCAATGACATATAGTCCATTGTTCATTTGTGCAGTAGCATAGAATATATCATTCAAATAAATTGAACAACAATTGTTCTTTATTACGAATGAAAAACCGAACTTGTCCAAACAAGAAACGGAAATAATATTCCTGCTAATTGCTGGTACATAATAACAATTCTCTAACTGAATTATTAAACCACTAGGTAAAGTTAATTCATAAGTTCCTACGGCTAAGGCAGCAACCTTTGCTCCATTACCAACTCGTAGGTCGACTTCACCTTTTGCCAATTTTCTACTCCCTTTTAGTTCTTGCACATTTGTACAAATGTGAGAACCACATCCAGTATCTAATACCCATGATGCAGAAGTAGATAAATTAATTTCAATAACAAAAATACCTGAAGTTGGAGTCTCTACTCCATTCTTCCTATCTTCCAGGTACTTTGGGCAGTTCCTCTTCCAGTGTGCGGTCTTACCGCAATGGAAGCAGGTGCCTTCTTTTTCTATGCTTCCACTAGGCTTCAAAGTAGCAATAGTGGGTTTGGGTTTGGCAACTTCCTTGCCTTTCCCTTTATCATGTTTGAGGACAATCCTCATGTTTCGGTACCAATCTAGAAAATTTGTCCCAGACAGTTTTTCTTTCTCAAGGATTGATCGCAATATGTTGTTAGAGGTGTTTGTTGTCATGGTTATCTACATAAGGATTAAGAAAATATAAGTATCATTGACATATTTAATTAGGCCTTTAATCAAATATGCTCCCACTATTTTACTCAAAACAAATGACCCTCATCATTTGATTCGGAAAATCCCGTTGGAAGATTTTCTAGTGGGTCGAGATCCATATTTCACTTCGTTCTAAGTCCGCGTAGGCGGATTACACAAAACTAGGTTATTTAGGTAGGAACTCCTTCCAGTTGTATCTCATACAACTCTCGAAAATTTCAGTTGGGTGAATAACTCCTTATTCCAATCCATCATATGGATTATTCCCAACTCTTGCTTCTAAACATATATATAATCTTATTATAATTTGTTTAGTTAAGTTTGACCCATTGTTTTAACAGTTGGATATTACAATTATCCCATTGCACCTTACTAATATATAGATCATGCACCTCGCGTAGGCGAAACCTACATTATCCATTACTAGTCTTGATGAGTGTTAAAACTTGGAAAGCATAAACTTAATATTTTAGTTTGAGGGAATTGCAATTGTTATGATCTCACCGGCTTATTTATCATATAAATCGTCTCTCACATGCATCAACATACATACACAATGAAACAGTTATGGCCCCTAGCGCAATTGTTCTCCCAAGCCAATGAGTGAACCTAAGCTAACCTAATAACGATCTAAGCTTTTCCAAGCAAGATCTTCAAGGTTGTCCTCCTTTAGTATTGAATTCTTCTCTAAGCTTCTCCAAGCAAGATCTTCAAGGTTGTCCTCCTTTGATCTTGAATTCTTCTCTTTCTTCATAACATTATCTTCTTCTCTTTCTTCACAGTATTACATTCCAGAAGAAACTCGTTTTACATACGAGGGTTTGAGATGAGAAAAGAAGTTACATTAAGAGATCAAAAGGAGAGGCACGACACGCAGGTCGTATTTAAAAAAAACCCAAAACAAAGTAAAGAAAGACTAAGGCCATAACTGATCACCACAAGGCAATAATAATAAACACATTGTTATTATTAAATTTTAATTCCTTTAATTAATTAAAACCAAATTAAATTTCGGCGACCGATCACACTACGCAGAGTTAGCGGGGGGTTCCGTTGTTTTGCATCAACACAACCCTTGCGTAGTCACAAAACAGAAATGGACATTGTTTTTGCATCCACACAACTCTTGCGCAGGCACAAAACAGAAACCCCAAAATTTTTGACTCTGGGAGTGTGACGACCGTCACAGGCGTGTGACGACCGTCACAGGCAATGTGAGTGTGACGAGCGTCACAGGGTTGTTACGACCGTCACAGGTCAAAACAGAAATGCCTAAAATTCTGTGAGTCTGTTACGACCGTCACAGGTCAATCTATGGGTCTGTTACGAACGTCACGCGTCTTGTTACGACCGTTACGCATCCAGTTTGTTACGCTTGTTATGCTCGTCACACGAGCTTCACGCGGCCAATTAACAAACTTTGAAACAGTCAACACACATGTTCCAAAAACCCTAAATTGACAACTCCTTGACGGCACAACCCTTGCGCCGTCACCAACCCTAATGCGCCAATTTCAGACCGTCAAACACACCTCGATTGTTGATTCAGTATGATTGATCAACATGTCATTGCTTCACCATACTAATGTCGGATTCCGAAGCAAATGACCATTGATCGCTCAAAGGAAAACAATCATTTAGTGTTCGAATGAATGAAATAGAAACAGTATATCACATATACTGTACTTTGCATTAGGATTACTTATATCATATATAAGTTGATCGGTCTCAATTGCGTAACCTATGGACGATCGATGTATCGCTGCTTCACCATACTAATGTCGGATTCCGAAGCATAGTCAACATCAATCATCCAACTCGTACACTCATGATGCCAAATTTAATTACCGTTTAATTAATTGATTCATTCTGTCTTTTAATCATATTAATACAGAAATTAAACACCTATCCGAGTCATGGTTTCGTAAGTGGCTCTGATACCACTGAAGGAGAATTGCGACCCAAAGCGCAGCGGAAATTAAAAAATTTCTCCTTTAGAGATCCTTACGAATGGTCATGATCAGTGATAGAATATTTACCTCTTGTGACGACTGAAACCTTTGGTGCAGATCTCTTGTGACGATCAAAACCTTTGATGCAGATCCACGAAGCGATCACGAACGTTGAACGATGACAACGTCTCTACTCAGTCCACACGAACGGGTTCCTTCAATCTCAGTGCTAGCTGGTACGAATGAAGGCTTTGAGTGAGAGAGAGAGAGAGAGAGTGATAGAAAACGAAAATAATGCAACCGCAAATTTTTGCTTCTGCACAAGGATTCTATTTATAGAATCACTTGTGTGGGCTTCAAGCTAAAAAGCCCACTTAAGTGTATTTTGGCCCATATCTTATAATATGCCCAAAATCACTTAAGCCCATGATACCTTACCATATTTCGTATTCTACTCAAGTACACCGTACCTTACGATGTTCTATAATTCACTTAAGGGTACCGTACCTTACGATATTCCTTAGTTACTCTATCTCTCATCAATCCGTCCTTTGTGTGTGACCCTGTAGGTTTTCGCGGCGTTGGCAATTATATTAAATCATGTATTTAACATAATAAACAGTGAGCGGTATCTAGCAACACATCACTGCTACCCAAGACACGAAAATGTCATGTGATCTGACAATTCCTTCTGTGATAATAATTATGTGTATAATTACCCTTTTGCCCTTATGTCTATATTGAACACAAGGTATAGACCGTGTCATCCTTGTCCAGTTCAATATTGGGCCCATAGACATTTATCCTGTTACGCAGGATGGGCAAATTCCATCTAGGACACTCATGTCCCTCAGCATGCTTTGTGGAGTACCCATCAACTGTCTTTATGGTTATCCAGTTACGGATAACGTTGGATCAGCAATAAAGCACTCGACTCTACATCTAGGATCCATAGTGGTTTCAGGTCGAAGAGTGGAATACACTATTATCACCATGAGAATAACTTATGACACCTTGCATAACTTTCTATATAGTATTCTCATAGCGGGTCAATCCGGTATAAATATTACTCTTAATATTCATACCTATGTTTAAGACTTGATAACTCTTTATCCATGATCCATGAGATGTGATCATCAGTCTACAAACATAATAGTCTTAATGCTTTAATGTTATCCCACTTCACACTAAAGCTCGACTACGGATACTTTAGGAATAATGTCCTTATGTTTAATGTGTTCTCATGATTAAGTCACACTTAATACATTAAACGGACTATCTATTCCAGGGACTTTATTAATCAACCATAATAAAGAGAATGCCTTTTATTATTCGATACAAGTACCAAAATGTATTGGCCTCTAGGGCTTACACCAACATAATTTTGAATAAATTCCAAATAAATTTGTTGACCAATTGTGATGACTTTGTTTATGTTTGACATTTATTGTTAGGCCTTGGTCAAGGTTGATTTGACTTTGTCAAATTAATATCATTGGATTTAGGGGATTGATGGAATCTACATTCCATCTCCCAAAATGAATGAATGATATTAATTTGGTAAAAGTCCTCCTTTGACCAATTTGTGATTTTATTCCTTCCCCTCCCACTTCATCTCATTCCTCTTCTTCATTCATTCATTCCATTTGGCCTATGACATCTCAAGTCCTAATGCTAGTTGATTGAAAAATTGACATTAGTATGGATGAGATTAGGCCACATCTTTTGCATATTCTTTTTGTGTGTGGTATGTTTCATGAGCATAGTCCATTATACTATGTCTCTAACATGCATTAACACCAAAGTTTTATTGCCCGACCTCCAATAGTTGTGACTTCTACATAAGTCCAATTACGATTGCTTAACATAGCGCTAAATTTGTGACATAAAAGGCATAAGCATTCTAGTTAGTGAGATTGTAAGTCTCCCCTCTTTCATGGTATTGTGTGGAAACTTGTCCTTCTTTCCTTCGTTTGGAAGATGTTTTAGTTCAAGGATCCATGCTTGTGATAAGTGGGTTGAGTGTTCTTCAAATAATGTCTTGAAATGAAAAGTAAAAGCAAAACAATACTAACTACTAACCTACTAACTACTAACTTTTAATTTCAAGCCTTTACTTTAATGCGATTTACTTTTAGCACTCTATTTCATTTGCCATTGTTCATATCATTCTAATTTTTTATGTTAATGCAATTTTCACTTTGTCCATTTGGACCATATTGTGTGATATATTTTGCTTGTGTATACTTTGCTTGTTTGTGTGGTCTTTGACCATTAATGTACATAATGATTAAAAAACCCTAAAAAACTTTTGAGTGGACTGTTGGCTTGATCTTGGACAAATGGACTTAGAATCTACGCAAACCTTCCTATGCTAATGGACTTGGCCAATGCCAACTTGTTGAAGAACCAAGTGCTTGCAATTTGAAATTCATCTGATACATCTTTGAAAACCTCTCTGAGTTCATCTGCAACATGATCATTGTGAAGTTATTATTTTGAACCTATGGCTTGTGGAATTCATCTGTTGCATGGGCTATTTTGGAAGAAGATCATGGAATGGATAAGCTTGGATGTGGCCATCTTTATTTCATGCCTTGCTCTTCAAGATAATATAATTGTGCATTTGTGTATTTCTTGATTCTAAAAGTCCAAGGGAATTTTGGGTTTCTATTGACATTCTTGTCTATTGGATTGCTACCCACTTGGTCAGATCTTTTCAACTCTAAACTTTTAAATTTTGTGCATAGGATAGCCTCTTCATCTTCTCCCCATTTCTTTAATTTCAAAATCCCTCCCTCCATTTTTTAAAAAAAAATCTTCTTTGTGTGAACTACTTTTGTTCTAAACCTAGACCACTTTTTGCAAAAGGATAGAAACTTTGGCCTTATGCCATTGCATTTTCAAACTTATTTTCTAAATCAAACTTGTAAATAAACTTAATTGTACTTTACTTAAACTTTTAATGCATCCACTTTGAAATTTGTATCACGAACTACGAGGTTTTGATCCCTCATTTTTATGTTGGTACGTAGGCACAAGACCGAAGGTCTTGTCAAACACAAAAATATAATTAATGAATTCTTCTCTCATCCACCCATCCTATTTTTGTTTGTAAACATCACTTTGTACAAAATACATATGCATACAAAAAGGGCTCCCTAGGAGTACCTAGGACACTTTGGGTGCTAACACCTTCCCTTTGTGTAACCATCCCCCTTACCTATGATCTCTGACTTTTATTAGTTTTTATTTGAAAACTTCTTACTTTTGGGTTTTGTTCGTACTTTTTCCCTTTTCCCTTGGAAACAATAAAAGCGAGGTGGCGACTCTTGTTATTTGATCTCTAGCTTATCAATAGCTTGATGATCATGAATTTCCCGCTATAGGAATCACTTATGATTCTTTGATCTTCTTCGATACCTCCACTTTAACAAACACGATGATCATTCTCTATCTCAATATATTACAGATTTAAAAATTCTCTGAAACGAGCTCGAAGATCTCAGTCCCACTCCTTCATGTTGCTGCTTCATCTCGTGTACTTGTGATTTAGCTAAAGCTATAAGGAATTATAAGCACATGGAGTATATTTCATGTTTCATGAAGGGTTTGAATGATAACTATCAGAACATTTGTACCCAAATACTTCATCTTGACCCAATTCCAAATCTCAGTCGTGTATACTCCATGGTATCTCAACAAGAACTCGTCCCACCTTCTCCATCCGATGTTACACTAATAATCCTTTACGCCAACAGCTCCACTCCAACTGGTTGTGTAAGAGAAAGAGGTTTTATGAAAGGTTCCATGATATGCACCAACTACCATAAAACAAATCACACGGTGGACAATTGTTACGTCAAACACGGTTTTCCACTGCGATATCACATGAAGAACACCAACCCTACTTACGATTCCAAGCCCAATGCTCCTGCAAATAAAGATGGTGGTATCTCTGTAAGACCCTAATTTTGGCCCCAAGATCCCTCATGGCATCATAACATGGCATTTGCATAGCCTCAAGGATCATAAGCATCTTGGTTCCTTCCCTTTGGGTGGGATCTCTCTTATGAGTGGCTTGAGATCACCAAGCATGCTTGAATTGTATATTATTGCTTTTCTCATTTTATTTACTAACCAAAAGCACAAAAATATGTCACTAACATTTATTATTTGTAGCTTGAGCAGTCACAAGGTCTAAAGGCTTCTAGGAGATTCTTTGTGCAATGATGTGGTCAAGAGGAGATGAAAGCAAACATGGAAATGGCTCCCAAAGCTCTCATCCATCAAATATGCCTCCCAAGTATCTCAATTCATCATTTTGATCAAAGTAAAGCAAGGGGTTTGAGGCTTGTTTCCCAAGAAAACCCTAATTCATCTGTTCATCAATTGTGCCTTGTTCATGGAGCAACCTCAGCCCATGGTCAAAAACAATCAAGGGAAGTTCTTTAATTCATCATTTCATGCATATTTGAAATCATTTGAGTGTCCTCAATCATTAATTCATCAAGATATGAGTTTTGGACTTGAGAAGTTGATCAGTCAATTCATCTGACTATTTTGAAATGCACTGAGACCTAACTTCTTATGTGTTAGTCAAATGGAGATGACCCCAAAATTAAAAAAATTCTTAAGGACAATATTAACAACTTTCATGTTCATCAAAATTTGATTTGAAACTTGGAAGGTCATCATCCATTCCAAGACATTATAGGTCATTTTGATTGAAACCCTAATTTTGGGTCAACTTCCCAAGAATATAACTCATTCATTTTTCATGATTTTGAGGTGAGACTTAATGCATTGGAAAGCTTAATGTGTCTACTTCAAATGTTATGTTGAGAAAAATTACAAAATCTCAAAATAAATACATGTGATAATGCAAAACATTATAGGTCACTTTGGACCAAATGCATTGAAATGTGAAAAAGTCCAACTTCAAGTGCCCATAACTTCTTCATTAAAAATATAAATGATGCAAAATTTAAGTCCAAATTTATTGTCTTGAAAATATCTACAACTTTCATGTTGAAGATTTTATCATTTGAGGCTTGCATCATTGAGACAGAGGGGCTTGAACATTGGCCAAATTTGGAAACTTCACATATGCATGTTTTGCACCTTACACTTCAAGCTCAAATTTCATTAATTTCCAAGGCCCAATTGGAGTTTTGATCAACATAGCATTTGTTTCTTATGCAACAAGCTTTCTAACCATTACTCATAAGATTGCATTTGGAGTTTGGAAGCATCATTTTCGAAGACATGAAGAATTAGATGCATTTTTGGAAATTCATTTCAAACACATTGCATGAGCTCATAATATCATATCTGCACATCCATTCCTTCTAATTATGGTATAAGCAATCAATTCCATTCAGAATTGGGCCCTCCATGCGCCTGTACAGGCCCATGCATGGAGGCCCTCTTCTCCCATGCACACGAGTTAGCTCATGCATTCAGCCATCTCCATCTATAAATACCATGCCATAACTTCACAATTCTTCAACCTAATGACGCCTAAACCCCTGCTGAATTGAATCCACACCCTCACTAAAGGAACTTTTCTCTTTCTTTCAAAAATTTCAGATCTGAAATTCAATTGCATTGATTGATTTTTAAGATCCATAGTTCCTAAACCTCTTCACCTTGATCCATTGAAGCTTCTGTTTGCAAAAGAGCTCAAAGATAGTGACTCCATTCATCTCAATTTCAAGGTTTTACTCAACTGCATTTTGCTTCGAAACAGCTCATATATTGCTCCATTTGCCTTGATTGTGTGTGATATGAAGTCCTTTGTATAGAGGCATCATTATTGTGTTCCTAATTTTTTAAATCAAACAAGTTCAGTTGAACACCACCAAAGTTCCATCTTTGATTTCTCTCTCAATAGGGATCTAGAGTGGAATTGAGTGGCATAGGAGTGATGTACATCACTTCACCTTTCGAACGGTACCTAGATCGTGCGTTTTGGTGCACATTTGAATCTCTATAATTTTTGGCCTTCGCCGAAACTAGTAGGAGAAGACGGTGGCGCTGACCACCGTCTGGTCTCCAGATCCAATCGTGGCCCTCCATTTTCATTTCCAGATCTAATTCTGGCTGTCCAAACTTATGACTTATTATAATACAACGTGTGGTTGCATTGACTTTGGAATACGTTGGGCGCGCGCTTGTGGATGCTTCGATCTGCCAGCTCAATTAATGAGCTCAGATCCAAGGGCTCACGCTTTTCCATCTTTTTTAATTCTGATTTTAATTTCTATTTTATTTTTTTAATTCCATTTCATTTTCTAAAATTCATATCTCTCTTATTATTGATCCAAAAATTATGGGACCAATTGCATTATTTCTCTTTTAATTTCTAGTTTCTAAGAAGTATTTTTAATATTTTTTATTTTATCATTTGCTATTTTTTAATAATTTTCTCTTTTTTGGTTATTTTAAATAGTTTTTGATATTCAAAAAATACAAAAATATTTTCTCAATCTCTTTGAATGATGATAGATCTATGAAAAATATTCTCATCAATTTATTAATTGATTTGAAATTTATTTGAGAGTTTAGTTCAATTAGGTTATTTTTATGCATTTTTAATTGATTTAAAATAGTTTCTGACTTTTAAAAATGCTGAAATTTTTTGTCAAACTTTGTTTGACCTTGTTGAACTTGGGATAATTCACTTGGACTTTTCAAAGTTGATTTGAAGTGACATTGAAATTTGACCTTTCTTTAATATTTTAATTCAAGTTTTATTTTAAATATTAAAAATGCCAAAAATATTTTGTTTATTTCTTGACCTCCAATCTTCATCTTGCTTCTTTTTTCTATTGTTTGACCTTGATCTTCCATATCTTTGGTCAACATTTGTTGATTGGTACATTCCATTTCATTTAATGCACTTTAATTTTTCATTTCTATTCTTCATATTCTTCTTCTTCGTTTTTTCTTTTTTGATCAATGAGTTAAAGGTTGATGGTTTGCATTGATTAGGAAGGTTTAATCTTCCTTGATTCAAATCTAGTTCATCTTGATCAATGATCAAGTGAATGGCTTTGCATTAAGGATAGATTGCTTTCTAAATCATGCAAAGGACCTAAATCAATACAAGATCATTTCTCATCTTCTTTTTGGCATGGCAAGTTGTTGGAGTTTGATTCACTAATCAAGATCTCTAACTTGTGTTGTTGCCTATATTATTATTGACCGGCCTCAGATAGTTTTGACTTCTACATAAGTCCAATTACGATTGCTTAACATAGCGCTAAATTTGCCTTATGGCACACTAACTACTAACACTAACCATTAACTATTAACATTTAATTCTTGCTCTTTACATTTATGCAATTTACTATTCTTGTCCATATTATTCATTTGCTTTTCCCCTTTGCTCACTTGAGCACATGTTTATGTTAATGCAATTTGCCTTTTGCTCACTTGAGCACATAATTATGTATATATCATTGTGCTTGTGTTTTGTTTTGATTGTTGTGGACCAAATGCAAAGAAATGGACAAATGGACTTAGTTTCTAGGATATTCCCTATGCAAATTGGAGTAAAAGGACCTTAATGTTGAAGATGGATTGGAAGAACCAAATCTCTAAACCCACTCTTGTCCATTCTTGATTTACTTCATAGAACTTTTTGATGTGTATGCTTTCGTGCTAGGGGATCCTATGAGAGCTCAAATTGAAGAACCATTGCCATGTTCATCCAAAATGAAAGATACAAGATACATTGAGGATCTTCTAAGAAGTTTGTTTGATTGTGTTGATTGCTTGAGCTCACTATTATTATGCTTGCATATTCCAAAGGATGGGAGCTACCTGGATCATCAATATGATCTCAAGAGAGGAACTCCATTTGTGGTCTTGTTTCTTATCCCTTATCTCTTGTATGATTAGGACTTTAGCCATTCTTCTTCTTCCCTCCACTCTAACCCAAGCCAAAACTTTTGTGCAAACATTTAACACTTCTTTTCAAACATTAGAAACCTAAGTCTTATGCTTTTGATTTTCAAACTTTCTTTTCATAATATTTATTTTGAATTGAACTTCTAAGACAACTTTGACCATATCTTGTAAATACTTTTCATTGGTAAATACCACTCATTCAAATACCTTTTTATGGTTTCAATGGCCACCCTCTTAATCAAAATTTTCATAACCTTTAGCTATTAGGTTTGAGTTATCCTTGAGGTAGATGTAATACTCACCTATGTCCTTAGTGATGGACAATGAGTCTTCCATGCTTATTATAGGGTTAACCCCTCACTAGCATGTTGAAGTTATCCTCACATGGTGGATTTGTGGTTTTAGGTTGAGTTTTCTCCCTTGGATAACAAAAGACCTTAAGGCTTTTGGACCAATCGATTCACCAACTCATTTTGAGATTTTTACCCCGAACTACGAGGTTTTGATCATGATCTTCTTTTAAGATGGTACGTAGGCAATGGGTTTATCCATCCAAACACAAAAATGTAAATAATTTGTATATTCTCTTCTCATCTCTTCAATCATGTTTGCACAAACAAATTTTCACAAAATACCAACCTTACAACAAAATGTGAAAAGGGATCCCTAGGAGTACCTAGGATGTTTTGGGTTCTTAAAACCTTCCCATTGCATAACCAACCCCCTTACCCCGATCTCTGACATTTTTACTAGTTTTTGATTCGATAAAACTTTTAGGTTTTTGTTCGCTTTCTAACCATTTATTTGGATAAATAGTAGTGCGGTGGCGACTCGACTTGTATGGTTTACCTTGGATTTAGTCAATATCTCTAAATGGTAACGAATACCCCGCTACAGAAAAGTGGCGACTCCTTTCAAGGCTCATTTTGGGAAGCTTCTATCTGTTCTGACTACTCTAGTGGACGAAGGATTGATGAGTGTATTGGTGCAGTTCTATGATCCCTTGTACCATTGCTTCACATTTCCGGATTTTCAGCTTTTGGCTACGCTTGAGGAGTATGTCTACCTTGTGGGTATACCTATTCTAGACCAGTTGCCGTTCAGTGGCTTAGAGAGTATTCCTACTTCTCAAGAGATAGCTGATATGTTGCATATAGATGAATCTCTGGTTGGTACTCATATGACCACCAAAGGTGGAATTCAAGGTCTCCCTTCTGAGTTCCTCATTGCTCAAGCTATTATGTATGGGAAGGCCATGAGTGAGGACGCCTTTGAAGCCATATTTGTACTTCTCATCTATGGGCTGGTTTTGTTCCCCAACATCGACAAGTTTGTGGATGTGAACGCTATTAGGATTTTCTCTACTCTTAATCCCATTCCGACTCTGTTGGGTAACACTTACTTTTCCTTGCATATGAGGAATGCAAGGGTGGTGGTACCATTGTGTGCTATTTGCCTCTGTTGCACAAGTGGTTTATTTCGCACTTGCCACAGACGGTCGCCTTCAAGGAGAACAAAGGATGTCTACGGTGGTCCACGAGACTCATGTCTCTCACCAATAATGATATCTTTTGGTACAACCGTGTATATGATGGTGTGCAGATTATCGACTCTTGTGGTGAATTCTCCAATGTGCCTCTTCTTGGTACATGTGGTGGAATTAACTACAACCCTATTTTGGCACGTCATCAGCTTGGGTTCCCCCTAAAGGATAAACCCAATAACATTCTGTTAGAGGTGTGTTCTTTCAGGAGGGTAAAGATCCCCAAGGCTTGAAGGGCGGGATGGTCCGCGCTTGATGCAAGATCCATAGGAAGGGAAGAAAGGAGCTTGGCCTGAAGAATTGTATTGCTTTGGAACCCTATACCTCTTGGGTTAGGAGGAGAGCTTCCGAGTACCTTATGCCTTATCATTATCCAAGACCTACACCTTTGGTTGTGGCTGGGCCTTCAACCCTCCCTAGCCAAGGAGTAGAGGAGTTGAGAGACGAAGACCGTTCGCGTGCTTGGATCCGTGAACGAGAGGAGTTGCTTCAGCAGATCAAGGAGAATGATGCTTTGATAGAGTTCCTCGAGCACCAGGTTATTGATGATCCTGATGATGCATGGACTTCTCTACTTCCTCAGTCTTCCAAGTTTTGGAAAAGGAAGTACGATCGACTTGCCAAAGAGAAGGCAGATACGGAGGCAGCCTACGAGAGGGAGGTGAAGAGGCTTCGTGCATCTTATCTTCCTGTGTCCAGAGCTTTAGATGACTGCTTCTAAGGGATCCATAGGATGTTCATTTTCCATCTCTCTTGTATTGTATTTGGTTACCAAGACTGTACTTCTTTGGTGTAAAAAATATTTCCAAATGTTATTGATGAGACATTTCAATATGTGATAAATGTTTAATATTTCCAATATTTGCAAATAGAACTCTAAAAGTTCCTCTGATATAAAAATTAAATCATATGCATTGCATGCATCATGTGCATCAGCAAGATTTGCTCCAGGCTTCTTGTTCTATGGTCTAATTATGTGTTCTTCGTTTATTTTCAAGACAAGCTGACTCACCGGTACTACACCCGAGCCAACTCTGCAAGACTGATGGATCATTTGGAACAAGAGAACCGCGAGCTGAAGGAGGAAGTGGCCAGATTGACTGCCCTGATGGAGTCATTCATGGCTTCCCAGAGCCAGTCTTCTCCGACACCTTCAACTCCTCACCAGAGGACAGTCATCTCTGAGATTGTCTCTTCAACTGTGCCTGCGGCCAACGCACACTTTGCTCCAACGGCCATGCCAGCCGGATTTCCGTGGGGGTAGCCTCCCAATTTCATGCCTGAGGGTCCTGCACCCATTTTTGCTTCTTTGTCGGCATCTAGCCCGGTCCTTGCTATTCCTCCTCCTATCGTGCATACTATGCCCAGAGTAGACGACACCATCTATCATTTTGAGCCGTCTGAGGGCCATGATGTCTATGAAAAGATGGACGCTATGAACGATCAATTTCTTGAGCTTCGCAAGGAATTGAAAACTCTTCGAGGAAAGGATCTTTTTGGCAAGTTTGCTGCCAAACTCTGCTTGGTTACTAATGTGAAGATCCCTGTGAAATTCAAGGTCCCTGACTTTGAAAAATACAAGGGAAATACTTGCCCTCTCAGCCACCTGGTCATGTATGCCAGGAAATTGTCGACTCGGACCGACAACGACCAACTGCTCATCCACTACTTTCAGGACAGTTTATCCGGTGCTGCCCTACGTTAGTATATGGGCTTTGACAGTGCGAACATTCGATCCTTCAACGACCTTGGCGAGGCCTTCGTCAAGCAATACAAATATAATATGGATATGGCTCCCGATAGGGATCAATTGAGGGCCATGTCCCAGAAGGACAAGGAAACATTCAAAGAATACGCCCAGAGGTGGCGAGAGGTAGCAACACATATCGTGCCCCCGCTAGAAGAGAAAGAGATGACCAAGATCTTTTTGAAGACCTTGAGTTCTTTTTACTATGAGCGGATGATTGCCAGCGCTCCTTCTGACTTCACCGAGATGGTGAACATGGGGATGCGACTGGAAGAAGGGGTCAGGGAAGGGCGCCTACCAGAGAAGAATGCTCTTATGCCAAACGTTATGGGGAGTTTGCAAGGAAGAAAGATGGTGAGGCACATGCTGTGGCCTCCCATGTTAAACCAAGAAGACCCTCTGTGAGGAGGAAGACCGTGCGTCCTACCGGTAATCAGCACCAGGTGGCTCATATAGCACTTGTCTTCAGAGATAATCAGCAATTTCAGCATCACAACACTAATCAGCAACAACAACATCCGCAATATCAACAACAACAACATAGTCCTCAACAGCAGGCCTACCAGCCTTGAAACAGTAATCAAGACAGCACAAGTTACAAGAGGAAAAGGATCACCTTTGATCCTATTCCGATGACATATGCAGAATTGTATCCCTCTTTGATAGAGAGGAAGTTGATTACTCCACGAGACCCACCGGCTATACCTACCAACCCCCTGTGGTGGTATAAGCCCGAATTACACTGTGTTTATCATTCCGGTGCTCCCGGACGTGATGTGGAAAATTTCTACCCTTTGAAGACCAAGGTTCAAGACCTTGTGAGATGTGGCATTCTGTGTTTCGAGGATGTAGGTCCTAACGTGAAGAAGAACCCATTGCCCGAGCATGGGAAATCTATCAACATGGTCCAGGGTTGCCCTGGCAAATACAAGGTCAAATATGTCAGTCATATTCGATAATCTCTGGTCGAGATGCATCGATTGCTGTGTGATTATAGTCATTATGAGCATGACCACGATAGATGCCGAGTCTGCTCTGTTAATCAAAGAGGTTATCGCCAGGTGCGTAAAGATGTTCAAGAAATGCTGGATGAAGGAGTCATTGAGATCCTTCAAAACAGAAATGTTGACGAAGATGCTGATGAAGTCAACGTAATTTCTCCAGTATTCTGGATCCCCGAGCCTGTTATCATTAAGTATGATGGTAGCAAGCAGAAGGTTTCTCCTGCTTTGACCATTAAGCCAGCCAGCCCTGTACCGTATTCTTCTAAGAAGGCGGTCCCCTATCGATACAATGTTGTAGCATTGGAGAACGGGAAAGAGGTGCCCCTGCCCTCTTCATCTGTTGTTAATATTACCGACGTCAGCGGCCTGACCCGCAGCGGTCGTGTTTTCTCGGCCCCGCCGAAGCCGCAAGCTGATGTTCGAAGAAATAATACCGCTGATTATGCTGAACGCCCGATCGGGAATGCTGTGAACGCTCTGAATCCGGCACTTGTTGCTAAACCTGCCTCTACGTTGAAAACTTTTGTCTCTGTTGGTCCGAGTGGCAATATGAAAGAAGACTGTGATGAGATGCGGAGGCTCATCAAGAGAAGTGAGTACAACGTTGTAGATCAGCTTCTACAGACGCCATCCAAAATCTTTGTACTATCCTTGGTAATGAATTCAGAACCACACCGAGAAGCTCTGCAAAAGGTTTTGGATGTGGCGTATGTGGATCACGACGTCACAATTGAACAATTCGACAATATTGTTGCAAACATCACCGCTTGTAACAATTTAAGTTTTTGTAATGCTGATCTCCCCGAGTAGGGAAGAGACCACAACCTGGCATTATAGATATCTATGAGCTGCAAAGACGATGCCATGTCCAATGTGCTGGTGGACACTGGGTCATCATTGAATGTATTGCCAAAATCCACTCTTGCAAAGTTATCATATCAGGGGCCTCCCATGAGGCAGTGTGGAGTAGTTGTGAAGGCTTTCGATGGGTCTCACAAAACTGTGATTGGAGAGGTTGATCTCCCATTCAAAATCGGACCAAGTGATTTCCAGATTACCTTCCAGGTTATGGACATTCACCCATCGTATAGCTGTCTCTTTGGCAGACCATGGATTCACGAGGCAGGCGCCGTGACATCCACCCTAAACCAGAAACTGAAGTTTGTGAAGAATAAGAAGCTGGTGGTGGTAGGGGGAGAAAAGGCTCTCCTGGTTAGCCATTTGTCTTCCTTCTCTTATATAGATGTTGAGGATGAAATTGGAACGCCGTTCCAAGCTTTATCTATTGTTGAACCTATTAAGAAGGGAACTTCTTCATTTGCTTCCTACAAAGATGCAAAGTTGGCCATTGAGCATGGTGCAACTGCTGGGTTGGGGCAAATGATTAAGTTGGAGGACAACAAATCCTGGGCTGGCATAGGCTATTCTTCTGGTGTCTATAACAAGCAAGGGTTGTTCAAGAGTGGTGGATTTATCCACACCGGTCAAGATGAAGAGGCCGCTGCCATTCTGGAAGAGGATGAAGAGGATTCTGGCAACTTCATCATCCTTGGAGGGATCTGCACTAATTGGGTCGCTGTTGATATTCCGACAGTTATCCATAAGTCAAAGTAATGTTCATTGTGTTTGAAAACCCTTCTCTCATGCCAAAAGGAGAAGTGATGACATTGTTGGCGCATAAATACAATGATATGTTCATTTAATAAATCCATGTTAAATGTTTGTTTTTCCAATTATTTTCCCTTTTCGCTTTTGCATGAAATTGGTGATCACATAAAACACTAAATAGAATAAAATCAATCTTTCATCTGCATAATGATTTGCCTTGTTTGAATTCTAAAATCTCTTTTATATCCAAAATCATTATGCAGGTTGACTAAACCCATTGAACATAATGATCCAACACCATCTCCCAACTTTGAATTCCCTGTATTTGAGGCGGAAGAAGATGATGTTGAAGAGATTCCTGATGAGATTACCCGTCTACTTGAGCATGAAGAAAAGATCATTCAGCCGCATCTTGAGAATCTGGAAACAGTCAACTTGGGGTCTGAAGACTGTGTGCGAGAAGTAAAGATTGGGGCACTCCTGGAAGAATCTGTTAAGAAGGGGTTGATTGAATTGCTACGAGAATATGTCGACGTCTTTTCCTGGTCATATGAAGACATGCCTGGTCTGGATACTGATATCGTGCAACATTTCCTGCCTTTGAAACCTGAGTGTGTGCCTGTGAAGCAGAAGCTCAGAAGAACTCATCCTGATATGGTAGTGAAAATCAAAGAGGAAGTTCAGAAGCAAATTGATCAGGGGTTTCTGGTCACTTCTACATATCCTCAATGGGTGGCCAATATTGTGCCCGTGCCTAAGAAAGATGGAAAAGTCCGAATGTGTGTGGACTATAGAGACTTGAATAAAGCTAGTCCGAAAGATGATTTCCCTCTACCACATATTGATATGTTGGTAGATAATACAACTAAATTCAATGTCTTCTCGTTTATGGACGGATTTTCCGGATATAACCAAATTAAAATGGCACCCGAGGATATCGAGAAGACAACATTCATCACACCTTGGGGAACATTTTGTTATCGAGTGATGCCCTTCGGTTTGAAGAACGCCGGAGCCACGTATCAACGAGCTATGACTACCTTGTTTCATGATTTGATGCACAAGGAGATCGAGGTATATGTTGATGATATGATTGCAAAGTCAAGAACGGAAGTTGAACATGTAGAGCACTTGTTGAAGCTTTTTCAGCGTTTGAGGAAGTACAAGCTTCGTCTGAACCCGAACAAGTGTACATTTGGAGTCCGTTCCGGCAAGTTATTGGGCTTTATTGTCAGTGAGAGAGGTATTGAGGTTGATCCTGCAAAGGTCAAAGCAATACAAGAGATGCCTGCGCCCAAAACTGAGAAGCAAGTCCGAGGTTTTCTTGGCCGCTTGAATTATATTTCCAGATTCATATCCCACATGACTGCCACATGTGCGCCGATATTCAAGCTCCTCCGGAAAGATCAGTCTCATGATTGGACCAAGGATTGCCAAAAGGCCTTTGACCGTATTAAAGAATATTTGTCTGAGCCTCCGATTCTGTCTCCACCTGTGGAAGGGAGACCGTTGATTATGTATCTGACAGTTCTTGAAGACTCAATGGGTTGTGTCCTTGGTCAGCAAGATGAATCAGGGAAGAAGGAATATGACATCTACTATCTGAGTAAGAAGTTCACTGATTGTGAGTCTCGATACTCAATGCTTGAGAAAACATGTTGTGTTTTGGCTTGGGATGCTAAGCGCTTACGCCAGTATATGTTGAATCATACAACTTGGTTGATATCCAAAATGGATCCAATTAAGTATGTCTTTCAGAAACCTGCTTTAACTGGGAGGATTACCCGTTGGCAGATGTTGTTTTCTGAGTATGATATTGAGTATCGAGCTCAGAAGGCTATTAAAGGTAGTATCTTGGCTGACCACTTAGCACATCAACCAATTGAGGATTATCAGTCAGTTCAGTATGACTTCCCAGATGAGGAGATTCTGTATTTGAAAATGAAATATTGTGATGAGCCTACGCTTGATGAAGGGTCAGAGCCTGGTTCCAGATGGAGCATGGTGTTTGATGGCGTTGTAAATCAGTATGGAAATGGTATTGGGGCAGTGATTATTACTCCTCAGGACACACATTTTCCTTTTACAGCTAGGCAAACTTTCAAATGCACGAATAATATGGCTGAGTATGAGGCCTGTATTATGGGATTGGAAGAGGGTATTGATCTTAGGATCAAGCATCTTGATGTTTATGGTGATTTGACCCTCGTTGTCAATCAGATTAAGGGTGAATGGGAAACGAATCAACCTAGCCTCATCCCATATAGAGATTATGCGAGGAGGATTTCAACGTTCTTTACTGAGGTTGACTTCCATCATATTCCCCGAGATGAGAATCGAATGGCAGATGCTCTTGCCACACTTGCTTCGATGATTGTGGTAAGACTTTGGAATGAAGTTCCCAATATTACCGTGATGCGCTTGGACAGACCAGCTCATGTATTTGCAATAGAAGAGGTGCAAGATGATAAGCCATGGTATTATGATATCAAGTGTTTTCTTCAGAGTCAGATTTACCCGCCTAGGGCATCTGTGAAAGATAGGAAGACCTTGAGGAGATTGTCAGGCAGTTTCTATCTCAATGACAATGTGCTTTATAAGAGGAACTTTGACATGGTTCTGCTCAGATGCGTTGATAGACACGAAGCAGACCTGTTAATGACTGAGGTCCATGAAGGTTCATTTGGTACTCATTCCAATGGACATGCCATGGCTAGAAAGATATTGAGAGCAGGCTACTATTGGTTGACAATGGAGTCTGACTGCTGCAAATATGTGAAGAAATGCCACAAATGTCAGATTTATGCGGATAAGATTCATATTCCCCCGACGCTTCTGAATGTGATTTCATCACCATGGCCTTTCTCTATGTGGGGAATTGACATGATTGGCATGATAGAACCGAAAGCGTCCAACGATCACATGTTTATTCTCGTAGCAATTGATTACTTCACCAAGTGGGTTGAAGCAGCGTCATATGCAAACGTGACCAGGCAGGTAGTTGTGAAGTTTATCAAGAATCAACTCATATGCCGATATGGTGTGCCAGAAAAGATCATTACTGATAATGGATCTAACTTGAACAACAAGATGATGAAAGAGCTGTGTAGCGAGTTCAAGATAGCACATCATAATTCTTCTCCTTACAGACCCAAGATGAATGGGGCTGTTGAAGCTGCTAATAAGAATATCAGGAAGATTATCCAGAAAATGGTTGTTACGTACAAGGATTGGCACGAGATATTGCTATTTGCTTTGCATGGATATCGTACGTTTGTCCGCACTTCAACAGGGGCAACCCCTTTCTCTCTTGTTTATGGCATGGAGGTTGTGCTCCCAGTAGAGGTGGAGATCCCATCAATGAGAGTCTTGATGGAAGCCAAGTTGACTGATGCTGAATGGGTTCAGAGTCGTTATGACCAATTGAACTTGATAGAAGAAAAGAGATTAACTACTATGTGCCATGGTCAGTTATATCAGCAAAGGGTGAAGAAAGCCTTTGATAAGAAGGTCAAGCCTCGTGTGTTCCGAGAAGGTGACCTTGTGATCAAGAAAGTTTTGTCTTTCGCGCCCGATTCTAGGGGCAAGTGGACTTCAAACTATGAAGGTCCATACGTTGTTAAGAGAGCCTTTTCAGGCGGTGCTTTGATACTTACAACCATGGATGGGGAGGATTTCACTCGTCCTGTGAATTTAGATGCAGTCAAGAAATACTTCGCCTAAAAAATAAAAACAGAACAACTTGCTAAGTTGAAAACCCGAAAGGGCGGCTTAGGCAAAAAGGAGCGTCTCGGTGGATTGAAAACCCGAAAGGCCGATCCAGGAAAAAGTTAGAGACATGAAAAAATGAATATGTATCCCGCTAGATTGAGTACCTCACCCTAGGGCAATCTAGGCAAAAATTAGGGATTTGGCAAGTAACTGCATCCTGACAAGACTTTGTTATACAAACTGTCATCTGTCAGAGATTCTCACTCAGTCATCATCAACCGAAACTTCAAATACATCGGATTCAGAGTTGGTGGAGAAATGGTCATTATGTTCAATGTAGCCCTTTTCCAATATATATCGCCAATTTCAAATTTGTAAAGATCTATGGAGTCTTACCATTTGCAGACTACCATTCCATCAAATAAATTTGAGCCTTTATCCAATTATTTGCACTCTTACTTGTTTCTATTCAACAAATATTGTGCATGTTTTAATTGAGAAAATGTCATTGTTTTAAATAAATAAATTTTCATGACTTGTTTTTAAACAAAGTGAACATTCGCAATGATAAAAAGGATACTTAGGATGTCTTCAGTGCTCTCCCGAAGATGGTATGATTCTCAACAGGGTAAGACATTTGTTCATATGCCCGGTATGCTTGTATCCTCTTCCTCCGGAGCCTTTTGTGGTTTTTTCTCCCGAGCAGATTGTTTGGTAAAGATGTTCATCCCTTGTTCCCTCAGCAGGGTAGAGATCCTTCCTCCTCAGCAGGTGTGATCTATTTGGTAGTGCAATATATGGTGGTGACCTTGGAAGCTTCTGATTGGTGGTTGTTCCCCACAGTGATCCATCCTCCCCTTTGATAATTTCCTAAGTAGAGTTGCTTCTGCGGCGGATTTTATCTGTGTGATCCTGTCCCCAGCCGGAATGACTGATTCTCATTCCCCTACAGAGATCTGTGTTTCTTGGTATCTCTTGCCTCATCAGATTGGATGTTCTCCACTGGGCCTGGCTATCTCTCTTGTGATGTAGTACCGGATGCTTGTTCATTGATTCTTGGACCTGTTTTTGCTAGACATGTCTGTTTGTCAGCATTCATCATACATAAACCACACATATACGCATATTTTTTAACATTCAGATGTTCATGTTGCATTCTTTACCATATGTCGCATCCGTGAAAAACAACCGGCGGGCTAAAACAAAACAACACAGAGCCGCCACCGTGCGTTATTTATCCCAAAGGAGGGAAAGAAAACGCTCGAAGTAAACCTGGAAAGGACATGGTCTCGCGACCAAAGAGAATGGGATCGGGAGTCGGTTATGCGAAGGGAAGGTATTAGCACCCCTACGCATCTGTCGTACTCGACGGGATCCACGCTCTAAAGATAGGAAAAGGTTGCTAAAACACACATCACACACACACACTGAAGACAACACAGGAGGGAGAAGAGGGGAGAGGGCTCGCTAGGATATCGCATCCTATGCCTACGTATCTCGTCTGGAACGAGAATCAGAGCTACCGTAGTTCGGCTCACGCACGCCGAAACAAACACACGCACAGAAAGGCAAACATGGAACCCGAACGCCAATCGCTGGACTTACATCAGCTTCCGAACCAAACAAACCCACACTGGAAACCAGATGCCACTTGATGGACTTATACCGGACTCCAAGCACACAACAATAGGATACGGAATGCCAATGGCTGGGCTTACATCCGTCTCCTAACTCACACACAAGAAGAAACAAGCAGCAAGTTACTAAGGAGTCGGGAACTCGAGCCTAGCAACTGTCAAGCAAACACACAAAAAAAAAGAAAAGGGTGCCCGGAGAGATCTCGTACGACCTCCTGCCTACGTACCTCATCTGGTATGAGGATCAGGGCAACGTAGTTCCCCTGAACAGGGGAGAAAGACTAGCCTAACCAGATACAAAGGGAGACACAACTAGGGAGACTATGACTCGAGCCTAGATGTTATCATGCATATCATCCCTAAGTTAAGGTTGCTATCTAACTTACACAGGTAGCAAGCTAATCCTAAACAGGAAAAGCAAAGCATGCAAGCATAATCAAAACAAAGCAAACATTCACAATTAGCACACACTATATCCAGACAAGGTGGGCTCAAACAAAGGGTTAGGCTGCAAAAGCAAGCCAACTGTATCAGGTGATGTTAGCTCTTAACCCTAACATTGAGAGTTAGGGTGAAGCAGATGAAGTGGAAGTGAGGGGTGTCCCTCACAGCTCTTATCCCTGGCCAGGGAGAGCTTCAGACAAAGAAGTGTGGGTTCAGAAAGTGGGAACCCTTCTACACTTATGACACTGACTCAACTGTACAACTGTACAAGGATCTTGGGTTAATGCCCACAATGCATCAACACCAGTTGTGTGAGCAGAGGGACGACTCAACAGAATAGCAGGAGATGGATTGCACATCTCTTGTATCTGCCAATTGCCTTAATCAAGGTCTTTTCCTGCTTGGGGACAAAAATAAACAATCACAGGCATTGCCTCTTAAGGAGGACTTCAGACAGGTGCCTGGCCAAGTAACAGGCCAGGTCTTCCAGACTACATGGAGAAAAGAAATTCTACCTCAATTGGTTTATACAACCAAGCAACAACACAAGCAAGTTCAAAATGAACTATAGCAACTAAGGTACCTGAAATCAATCCAACATAATCAGTATACCAGACAAACAAAAGTCAAACAGAAAATTACAAGTCCACAGCACAAGCAGATAACAAGCATCAATGCACATAGGTGCAAGCCACAAGGCATAAGCATAAATCTCAATGCTTACAAAACAAACTCAAGGTTAGTCATAAACAAGCAATAAACCAATCCCAATTGAGTGCACATCATCAAGTATAAGCAATTGTGCTCTTTGACCTGAAACAAAGCTCAAATGTGAGAACACAAACCACTAGTACAAGACTAGGGTCAAAATGAGAGCAATAAAGCAAAACAGAACATGAAACTTATCAAAAATCAAGTTCAATCAAATAAGAATCAAATCCAGGTGGTCTCACATTCATATCATCAACCAATATCATTTCATGAGGCAAAGAGTACAAATCATGCAATTTAGAACCTCATAGAACCAAACAGAAAGATTCAATCGAAATTAACTCACAAACATTTCAATAAATCCCCAAACAATTCATGGTCAAACAGCATTCATAACATGACCTGCACACCAAATTTCAAGCCAATTGGACTAAGGGAAGCAAGTCAATTAAATTCATCAAGTCAAAGCATATTCAAACAAGCTCATACAAGGCACCAAATCATGCATCAACTTCAAGCAAGCACAAAACAGAATTGGCATAAGATAAATAAACCAAATCAAAGCCATGGCACACTTCAAGATGTCTAAAATCACTCCACCAAATTTCAAGTCCATCCAATACATATCAAGAATTTCACAAAACATTTAAGAACATGACTCGCAAAAGGTCCACATTTGGTCAAACAGAAAGGAAATTCTCAATCAAATTGGAAACACATCCAAAAAATCCACAAAAATTCACATGTGAACCTAACATCCAGGAGTATCAACATGCAAAAATTCAGACCATTTTGAGTTCATATGGCATGGTAACAAAAATCATGAAGTTGGACATGAAAAGGTGTGACACAAATTGTCACACCTCTAAAGATCATAGCATATCTCACAATCCAGGAAAGCAAAAATCACAAACTCAAATCCAAAATGTCACTTAAGGTCTCTTGTTTGCACATGTAAAATTTCAACTCCATCCAATTAAGCATCATCATTTCATGATCAAAATACCAAGCAATAGGCATGAAAGAATACATGTGAACAAACCCTAGGCCATTCCAAAAACCACACGTGCACAATTTCCACAAAAATCACCAAAAAAATGTAGAGATCATGATGAGAACAACAAAAGAAACCACAGATCAATTGGATTAATGGTTATGGAGATATGAATTTTTTCATGTGGAAGAAAAATAAAAAAAATATGTTGAATGGTATATGTAAACATGATAAGCATGATAAAAAAAATGCTAAGACAAAATGGAAAAGGTCATGGCCAGGAACCGAAGCCTGGCCACTTTCAAACTGTAGCGCGCGCGCATGAGGGAGTGGACACGTGGTCCAATGGCACGGCGAATAACACCTAAATGCATGCAGCACGCAGACATATGGATCAAAAGAGGATTCTGGAAAAAAAATTCAAATGTTCTTGAACACATTCATCGTGTTCATCATCAAATTTCCAGCATGAACAAATTCTCACCAAATTGGACAAAACGCATATCACCAGAATCCTTGTTCAATGTACATTCACAATCTCAAATTGTTTTGACCTAATTCATCCTAATTAAAGAGAATCGAAGCAAAACATAATCATGCACAAAACTTCTAATTCACATAACTCTCTCATTTCTCAACCTAATCCAATGGTTCAAAGTGCAGAATCATCTACTAAGCAAGATCTACAAGAATCATCAATTAATTTCATGAATTATCAAACTCGAAATCTGACCTTCTTTGAAGCACAGGTGTTGAATCGCGCGTATCAAGCTTTGAAAATGCAAAACAAAAACTCTATGATGCTAGCATTGATGAATGGAACAAGGTTTGTGTGTTGATTATGCACGATCTTGATGAAATCTCAAATTGCCATGGATGACGTTCACTTCAACAGTTCACTATTCCTCAAGATTTCTCCAAAATTTTGCTTCAAATAGCTTCCATTATGCATGTAGATGAAGAATTGATGAAGATCTTGGCAAGGTTTGTGAAGAAAATTGCAAAAAAAGTGAGAGAAAAAGTGAAGAGGTTTTGTGATTTTCAGATCTAGATCTTGATTCTGTTATGATTATGGATGAAACAGTTATGATTTAGTTTATATATGTGATGTTAATGATGTTAGTAATCATGTTTAGTGCTAATGCAATGGATTAGTGAAAATGCAAGTTTCATGCTAAATGGTAATTTGGTTAATTCACCCACACATGTGCAATGCAATGTAACAGTGCCAATTTCTGGTTTGAGCAAGTTTTAAAACATGTTTGTGAGCTAATGCAAGTGGAATCATGTGAAAACCATGCCTAAATCTCAAAATCACCTTTTTCCCTCCACTTTTCAAAATTGGTTCACTTGAAAAATGGACTTTTTATGTGATGAGTTTCCATGAAATGTAATGCTTGTTTTGGATAGAGGACATCAGAAGAATTTTGCTCAAAAATGTCCCACTCCATTTGGCCTTGTGAATCAAAAGTTATGCACCTTTGAAATTCAACTTTTTTGGACAATGATCAATCCATAACTTGCCAACCACAAATGATAAATTCATGTTCTTGGACTTTATGGAAAGGTGAGAGCAAGATCTACAACTTTCATGTTGGACAAAATTTCATTTGAAGCATTTTTGGACATGTAATTTTAAGGAGAAAACCTTTCCATTTTTGGCAGTTTTGAATTACAAGTCACTTTCTATTTTTGGAAAGTTTCCATCTGACTTTATTTTCTTCACTCTTGATGTTTGAAATGTCAAATGAAACTTGTTTGGACATGAATGAAGTGTCTCTAACCCTCTCCCACCTCCAAATCCATGAATTCAGGCACAGTTGACCACAGTTGACTTTTTCTGATTGATAGATGAATTTCAGCTTGATTGATGAACTTGAGCCTCAAACTCCTGATGAAATGGCTCAATGATGAAACCCTAGCTTCCATAAGCTCAATATAATCACATGATGATCCCTATATCCATTGAAAACCCTATCTCCTTGACAAGCCCTGATTGGCACAATGCAGATGATTAGGGTTGACCAGAGGTCAAAACCCTAATCTCAAGGAATCTGATCAAGCATAAGGAATCTCTTGGTGATGATAATACCATGATGATGATGATGTACCATTTCTACCAAGATGAAGCTCAATCCCCTTGAGGAACCATGAAACCCTAATTTGAAGCACAACCCTCAGATGGCTAGTGATCAGTCCAATGAAAACCCTCAGCTTGAATCTCAACCTCTTATCTTCTGACCAAGACTTGGAGGATGACTTGATTGACGTTGCCACATGATATGCCAAGATACAATGACTTATGACCTAAAAAATGATATGCAATATGTTAAGCTAGTCCCAAGAGAGGAGGGCAAATTTTGAGGTGTTACACCATATATCTTTGTTTGATATCTTTTGCTAGTTGGTAATATATATTTCCCCAAGCAGATGTTGGTGTCTGATCTCCCCATGTAGAATCAGCCCCATAGGCAGAAAGTGTTTATCCTTCATTCCATATTCCCCACTGAGTTATGTCCTCGTGGATGATGTTTGTTTCTGTTTCCTTCCAACACATATATTGGGATGGAGTTTCCCCTGAGTTATATCCTCATATGGATGAGTCTTGTTTCATCGTGCCTCTCTAGTTTGTTCCTAGATTGGCTTTTTGCGTTTTTCCTTGCGCTTCCCCGTGGTTTAAATGAATGATTTCTCAGTAACCAGTAATTGTCCATCTTTTCCCCGACGAAGTTTGTGGTTTTCTACCCGCATACCGGTAGTTGAAATCCTATTTTTATCCCCTTGTAGAGTTAACCTTGTTTTTGTTCATCCTAACCGATGACGGTTACTCTTCTGTGGTTTTCTACCCAGTAACCGGTAGATGTAATCCCCTCCTTGACGGTTATCTTTATCCAATATTCGGTATTGATAGTCCTTCACCTTTTTTCGAGTATATCTCCCAGTAACCGGTGATATATCTCCCGGATCATTGCCTCTGTCAATGTATTCCCAGCGAGTCATCTTTCATTTACCTTGTGTCGATAATGATTGTTTCTCCCTTTAATTTGGTGATCATTTTTTATACCTAATATTTGGTATCCCGATGCCCTTTTCCTTCGGTTGATTTATCCTTCATTAACCTAGTAACCGGTTGTGGATAATCTTCCATGCGAGTATGTTATCTATGTTCTGACGGTAATAGATAATATATCTCATGCGCTCTTTGGTCGAAGTCTTTTGTTCTTCCCCAGTCGAGTAAGGTTCGTATTCCCTTTGGCGGAGTCGAACGCCCATCATGTAATCGAGTCTGCTTTTTAGCCCTCTTTTGGATGATGAGTGTCTTGGGAATATTCCCCAATTCACGCTTGGTCGGTCACCTATTATATGCCCAGTAACCCGCATCCCTAGTGTTCCTCCCTTTTCTGCTCCCTATTATGACTTTTTGTCCCCTGTGGAGTCAGATTTCCTGAGTCGAAATATACCTCTTTTAGGTCTTCCTCAGATGATTTTGGATGTTTGATATCTCTCACCCATGTACCGGTCTTAGATATTCATTCTCCCCGAGCGTGTTGTTCTCTCACCCTTATACCGGTGTTTCGATCACATGTCTCCTTGAGCTTATTACCCAATAACCGGTAATACCTCGCCCTGTTCTTTCCTCAGATGAGTCCTGTTTGGACATTCCCCAGTGAAATCCCTTAGTGGATTTTCCCCATCCGGGTCCGGATTTTCATCTGAAGTATCCTTTGTGGATAGTTTTGCTGTATAGGAATATTCCCCAATACATGCCTCTTTGAGTCAGCTCGGGTCCTTCCATTGATTTATTTTCATGGAATCTCTCTCGTGTCTCAGCAAGTTCTAAGTCGTGGCCTGCTCACGCAATTTATCTCCTTTCTTATCCCCATAAGAGTCCCAGAGTCTCTGTCCCATTGAGTGTATTACTCACATGGATTGTCAGTTTCTCCTGATTTCTTTTCTTCTTTATGGACACATATCTCCACAGAGTATTACCTTTTGCATACATACATTTGCATCATGAGGTCTCTTAGGGACCAAAATTCGTCTCTTTGTTATTATTTAAGCCCATTCTACCTCGTCGAGACGAAGATTTTAACCTTCACTTCTCCGGCTAGAATGACCTTAAATAGGGGCATCTGTAAGACCCTAATTTTGGCCTCAAGATCCCTCATGGCATCATAACATGGCATTTGCATAGCCTCAAGGATCATAAGCATCTTGGTTCCTTCCCTTTGGGTGGGATCTCTCTTATGAGTGACTTGAGATCACCAAGCATGCTTGAATTGTATATTATTTCTTTTCTCATTTTATTTACTAACCAAAAGCACAAAAATATGTCACTAACATTTATTGTTTGTAGCTTGAGCAGTCACAAGGTCTAAAGGCTTCTAGGAGATTCTTTGTGCAATGATGTGGTCAAGAGGAGATGAAAGCAAAAATGGAAATGGCTCCCAAAGCTCTCATCCATCAAATATGCCTCCTAAGTATCTCAATTCATCATTTTGATCAAAGTAAAGCAAGGGGTTTGAGGCTTGTTTCCCAAGAAAACCCTAATTCATCTGTTCATCAATTGTGCCTTGTTCATGAAGCAACCTCAGCCCATGGTCAAAAACAATCAAGGGAAGTTATTTAATTCATCATTTCATGCATATTTGAACTCATTTGAGTGTCCTCAATCATTAATTCATCAAGATATGAGTTTTGGACTTGAGAAGTTGATCAGTCAATTCATCTGACTATTTTGAAATGCACTGAGACCTAACTTCTTATGTGTTGGTCAAATATAGATGACCCTAAAAGAAAAAATATTCTTAAGGATAATATAAACAACTTTCATGTTCATCAAAATTTGATTTGAAGCTCGGAAGGTCATCATCCATTCCAAGACATTATAGGTCATTTTTACTGAAACCCTAATTTTGGGTCAACTTCCCAAGAACATAACTCATTCATTTTTCATGATTTTGAGGTGAGACTTAATGCATTGGAAAGCTTAATGTGTCTACTTCAAATGTTATGTTGAGAAAAATTTCAAAATCTCAAAATAAATACATGTGATAATGAAAAACATTATAGGTCACTTTGGACCAAATGCATTGAAATGTGAAAAAGTCCAACTTCAAGTGCCCATAACTACTTCATTAAAAATCCAAATGATGCAAAATTTAAGTCCAAATTGATTGTCTTGAAAAGATATACAACTTGCAGGTTGAATATTTTATCATATGGGGCTTGCATCATTGAGACAAAGGGGGTTGAACATTGGCCAAATTTGGAAACTTCACATATGCATGTTTTGGACCTTACACTTCAAGCTAAAATTTCATTAATTTACAAGGCCCAATTGGAGTATTGATCAACATAGAATTTGTTCCTTATGCAACAAGCTTTTTAACCATTACTCATAAGGTTGCATTAGGAGTTTGGAAGCATCATTTTCGAAGAGATGAAGAATTAGATGCATTTTTGGAAATTCATTTCAAACACATTGCATGAGCTCATAATATCATATTTGCACGTCCATTCCTTCTAATTATGGTATAAACAATCAATTCCATTCAGAATTGGGCCCTCCATGCGCCTGTACAGGCCCATGCATGGAGGCCCTCTTCTCCCATGCACACGAGTTAGCTCATGCATTTAGCCATCTCCATCTATAAATACCATGCCATAGGTTCACAATTCTTCAACCTAATGGCGCCTAAACCCCTGCTGAATTGAATCCACACCCTCACTAAAGGAACTTTTCTCTTTCTTTCAAAAATTTCAGATCTGAAATTCAATTGCATTGATTGATTTTTAAGATCCATAGTTCCTAAACCTCTTCACCTTGATCCATTGAAGCTTCTATTTGCAAAAGAGCTCAAAGATAGTGACTCCATTCGTCTCAATTTCAAGGTTTTATTCAACTGCATTTTGCTCCGAAACAGCTCATATATTTCTCCATTTGCCTTGATTGTGTGTGATCTGAAGTCCTCTGTATAGAGGCATCATTATTGTGTTCTTAAATTTTGAAATCAAGCAAGTTCAGTTGAACACCACCAAAGTTCCATCTCTGATTTCTCTCTCAATAGGGATCTAGAGTGGAATTGAGTGGCATAGGAATGATGTACATCACTTCACCTTTCGAACGGTACCTAGATCGTGCGTTTTGGTGCATATTTGAATCTCTGTAATTTTTGGCCTTCGCCGGAACTAGTAGGAGAAGACGGTGGCGCTGGCCACCGTGTGGTCTCCATATCTAATCGTGGCCATCCATTTTCATTTCCAGATCTAATCCTGGCTGTCCAAACTTATGACTTATTTTAATACAGCGTGTGGTTGCATTGACTTTGGAACACGTTGGGCGCGCGCTTGTGGATGCTTGGATCTGCCAGCTCAATTAATGAGCTCAGATCCAAGGGCTCATGCTTTTCCATCTTTTTTAATTCGGATTTTAATTTCTATTTTATTTTTTTTAATTCCATTTCATTTTCTAAAATTCATATCTCTCTTATTATTGGTCCAAAAATTATGGGACCAATTGCATTATTTCTCTTTTAATTTCTAGTTTCTAAAAATGATTTTTAATATTTTTTATTTTATCATTTGCTATTTTTTAAAAATTTTCCCTTTTCTGGTTATTTTTAATTCATTTTAAATAGTTTTTGATATTTAAAAAATACAAAAATATTTTCTCAACCTCTTTGAATGATGATAGATCTATGAAAAATATTCTCATCAATTTGTTAATTGATTTGAGATTTATTTGAGATTTTAGTTCAATTAGGTTATTTTTATGCATTTTTAATTGATTTAAAATAGTTTCTAACTTTTAAAAATGCTGAAATTTTTTGTCAAACTTTGTTTGACCTTGTTGAACTTGGGATAATTCACTTGGACTTTTCAAAGTTGATTTGAAGTGAATTTGAAGTTTGACCTTTCTTTAATATTTTAATTCAAGTTTTACTTTAAATATTAAAAATGCCAAAAAAATTGTTTATTTCTTGACCTCCAATCTTTATTTTGCTTCTGTTTTCTATTGTTTGACCTTGATCTTCCATATCTTTGGTCAACATTTGTTGATTGGTACATTCCATTTCATTTAATGCACTTTAATTTTTCATTTCTATTCTTCATCTTCTTCTTCTTCTTCTTCTTTTCTTTTTTGATCAATGAGTTAAAGATTGATGGTTAGCATTGATTAGGAAGGTTTAATCTTCCTTGATTCAAATCTAATTCATATTGATCAATGATCAAGTGAATGGGTTTGCATTAAGGATAGATTGCTTTCTAAATCATGCAAAGGACCTAAATCAATACAAGATCATTTCTCATCTTCTTTTTGGCATGGCAAGTTGTTGGAGTTTTATTCACTAATCAAGATCTCTAACTTGTGTTGTTGCCTATATTATTATTGACCGGCCTCAGATAGTTGTGACTTCTACATAAGTCCAATTACGATTGCTTAACATAGCGCTAAATTTGCCTTATGGCACACTAACTACTAACACTAACCATTAACTTTTAACATTTAATTCTTGCACTTTACATTTATGCAATATACTATTCTTGTCCATATTATTCATTTGCTTTTCCCCTTTGCTCACTTGAGCACATGTTTATGTTAATGCAATTTGCCTTTTGCTCACTTGAGCACATAATTGTGTATATATCATTGTGCTTGTGTTTTGTTTTGATTGTTGTGGACCAAATGCAAAGAAATGGACAAATGGACTTAGTTTCTAGGACATTCCCTATGCTAATTGGAGTAAAAGGACCTTAATGTTGAAGATGGATTGGAAGAACCAAATCTCTAAACCCAGTCTTGTCCATTCTTGATTTACTTCATAGAACTTTTTGATGTGTGTGCTTTTGTGCTAGGGGATCCTATGGGAGCTCAAATTGAAGAACCATTGCCATGTTCATCCAAAGTGAAAGATAGAAGATACATTGAGGATCTTCTAAGAAGTTTGTTTGATTGTGTTGATTGCTTGAGCTCACTATTATTATTCTTGCATATTCCAAAGGATTGGAGCTACTTGGATCATCAATATGATCTCAAGAGAGGAACTCCATTTGTGGTCTTGTTTCTTATCCCTTATCTCTTGTATGATTAGGACTTTAGCCATTCTTCTTCTTCCCTCCACTCTAACCCAAGCCAAAACTTTTGTGCAAACATTTAACACTTCTTTTCAAACATTAGAAACCTAAGCCTTATGCTTTTGGTTTTCAAACTTTCTTTTCATAATACTTATTTTGAATTGAACATCTAAGTCAACTTTGACCATATCTTGTAAATACTTTTCATTGGTAAATACCACTCATTCAAATACCTTTTTGTGGTTTCAATGGCCACCCTCTTAATCAAATTTTTCATAACCTTTAGCTATTAGGTTTGAGTTATCCTTGAGGTAGATGTAATACTCACCTATGTCCTTAGTGATGTACAATGAGTCTTCCATGCTTATTATAGGGTTAACCCCTAACTAGCATGTTGAAGCTATCCTCACATGGTGGATTTGTGGTTTTAGGTTGAGTTTTCTCCCTTGGATAACAAAAGACCTTAAGGCTTTTGGACCAATCAATTCACCAACTCATTTTGAGATTTTTACCTCGAACTACGAGGTTTTGATCCTGATCATCTTTTAAGATGGTACGTAGGCAATGGGTTTATCCATCCAAACACAAAAATGTAAATAATTTGTATATTCTCTTCTCATCTCTTCAATCATGTTTGCACAAACAAATTTTCACAAAATACCAACCTTACAACAAAATGTGAAAAGGGCTCCCTAGGAGTACCTAGGATGTTTTGGGTGCTTAAAACCTTCCCATTGCATAACCAACCCCTTACCCCGATCTCTGACATTTTTACTAGTTTTTGATTTGATAAAACTTTTAGGTTTTTGTTCGCTTTCTAACCATTCCTTTGGATAAATAGAAGTGCGGTGGTGACTCGACTTGTATGGTTTACCTTGGATTTAGTCAATATCTCTAAATGGTAACGAATACCCCGCTACAATCTCAAAGGAAGATTATTAACATATCCTCTTCCTTTTATAATAATCAAAGAAAGGGGCTCAACATTCCAACACTAACAAAGGTCTCACCTCACACACAATCACAGGTATCACCAACACATGTACTGATTTCACCCTACATCTAATCATGTATGCCCCTACATCAAATTCTTTTCTAGTATTAAGTTCATTGATCCCATCCACATTCAACTTCCCAATGGGAACTGTATGACTGCAAATTTCTCAGGCACTATAGTTCTTGCACCCTCATTAATCTTACATAATGTTTTCTTTATCATTGAATTTAGGTTTAACATTATTCCTATTTCAAAATTATGTTAAGATTTCAATTATCGTATCTCTTTCTCATACAACTTGTATTTTATTCAGTACGTGTCTACTAAGGTGATGATTGGACAAGTGGTTCAACATAAAAAACTCTACATTCTGCACATGCTTCCCACTCCTTAACTTGTTTACAACAACACACATTTTACTCACAATGTTACCTGTAATTCTGATAATGTGATTTCTAGTAATGTAGATATATGGTATCATAGGTTAGGCTATTCCTCTAATGAGGTTCTCGATCAAATATAATAAAAATTATATTTTTCGTGCTTGTCATTTAGCCAAACAATGTAGACAACCTTTCCACATTAGTGACTCCCTTACATCTAAATGTTTTGAATTAGTCCACATGGACATATGGGGACCCAATATTGTCCCTTCTCTTGATGGATTTCAATATTTTCTCACGATTGTGGATGATTTTAGTAGATATACTTGGACTTTTCTCATGCATAATAAATCTAAAACTAGGACTGACATTTATAATTTCATTGCCTATTATGAAAACCAATTCTCTACTCGAATTAAAACCATTAGGAGTGGAAATGGTAGTGAATTCACCATTCCCTCTTACTATGCCTCCCTAGGAATTTTGCTCCAAAGAAGCTACATAGAAACCACCCAACAAAATTATACTGTTGAGAGAAGACACAAGCACTTGCTTAATGTCACTAGATCTCTCCTATATCATGCCAATTTACCCAAGAATTTCTGGTCCTTTTCCCTATGTCATGCCAAATACCTCATCAATGAGTTATGCAATCCCATTATTAATAATAAGACACCTTATGAACTTCTCTTTAACACCCTTACTTCCTTCTTAAATATTAAGACTTTTGGATGTATTACTTATGCCACCACCATTACAAGACATATAGATAAGCTTGACCCTAGAGCACTAAATTCATTCTTAGTCCACCCCAAAGACATAATAAGGTTACCTTCTTTTTTATCTTCGAAACAGATGCAACTTCATTTCCAGAAATTGTATCTTTTATGAAAACATGTTTCCTTACACCAATTTACATCAAACACCAACCCATATCCTCAACCACTTGAAATTGACCCCCTCAATACACCATTCACATTTTACTTCCCCAACTTTTATAACCTTTCCCCTGCCATTCCACCTACCAAAAAAAACCTCATGCCTCTCCTATTACAAATACCTCATCCAAAACATCTCCCCAACTCTTCTCCTATTCAGAATACAACTTATCAAACTACTACTATCATTTCCCCATAAAATTTCCCTGACCTTAACCTATCCATTGATTCCAACATTGATAGTCCTTCCTTTCCCCACTTATCACTCATTAGGAAATCCACCAGAACTAAAAATATCCCTGCATATTTGAATGATTTTGTTTGCAACACTTATAAATCTCAGCATCCTTATGATTTCCAAATTTATTTCTTATAGTAACATATCCCTTTCATTTCATTCATTTATCTATGGTATTGTAAGACCCCAATTTTGACCCTAAGATCCCTCATGCAATCTCATCATATGCATTAACATTTGGATCATACCTTGGCATCCTCCCTACCCCTCTTGCATTGGTTTTGTTTTGGGAGATATCACCAAGCACTATGTGATTGTATCGTACTTGTATATCATCATGTTTCACTAACCAAAATACCAAAAATATGTCTTTGCATTTGCCTAACTCCTTTTGTAGGTAGGGCATGATCTCCATTGATCTATCAAGTTCATATCTAGGGTTTGAGACCCTCATGACAAAGAGCACAACCATGAATTGATCCAATAATGTTTATGAGCATCATATATTAGTCCCATTTTATTCCTACATGTTATATTGATGAAGTTTTCTTCAAGAGTTTGAGGGTGATTTGCCTTGGAAACCCTAGTTTGATTGGGTATCTTGAGTAACTTCTCCAACAAGATATCTTACCAATTGATCAAATTCCTCAAGGGAAACTTCAAAATTCATCATATTATGCATATATGATCTACCATGTGCCAAGAAAATCAAGAGAATTGAAGGTTAGCAAGTTGGTTGATGGTGGTTGGCTAGATGAATTCATCTGATCAAAATTGGGTCTCCCTAGACCCTATCTCCTATAATTTTCACCATATAAAACTTATTCCAAGAGAAAAGTTACTCTAAATGACATTCCAAACAACTTTCATGTTGAGACCTAGAGCTAGTTTTTCTTGGAAAATCATTTTCTATGTTGAAACATTATAGGTCATTTTGTCTAAACCCTAATTTTAAAGTCAACTTCCCAAGACCATAACTTGCTCAATTTTTATGAGATGAAATATTTCCAAGTTTAACAATAAAATTAAATATGTCTACTTAAACTTTTATGTTTGGAGTGAGAGCTGATTCAACTTTTATGAGCATGTGATATGAGGTTACATTATAGGTCATTTTGGACCTATACCATTGAACAAGTGATTTTTCCAAACTTCAAAAATGCATAACTCTATCATTCCAAATCCAAATGACATGAAATTGGTGACCATTTTGAAGGTCTTTGAAATAGATACAACTTTTATGAAGACACTTTTCTCATTTTAAGCTCACATAAAAAGTTAAGCAAGGTGGAATATTGAGGTATATGGCTTGACACTTAGAAAATTTTTCAACATGTTGAAATTTACAAACTTCCACCTCAAAATTCTCCATATTCCAAGCTCCAAATGAAAAAGTGTTAAACATCAAACTTGTTCTCCTTGATCCAAGCTTTCCAAAGAACCCAAGTTCATGCATTTTGGACGAGATTTGCTAGGTCTTCGCATGGCTTTAACAAGGCTGCATCATTGGAAAGAATCAATTGCATAAACTTCAGTTCACAATGCCTTACCATTCAAGCTTCATTCAGACCTCAATTGGAATCATTTTGGACCTTTTTGCATTGCATCATGGGCCTATACATGCCCATGCACTCGTGCCATCAACATTGCTAATTTTGGACAAATTTTTGAAGTGTGCAAATATCATTCATTCATGCTATAAATACATGACCTCTGTGCTCATTTGAATCACACCTTGCGCGCCAACTTTTCCCCCCATTGAAACCCTCATATTCTAAAGGAAAACCTGATAAATTTCAATTTGAAATTTGAGTTTGAATCTCAACTGTTGGAGATTCAAGAACCCCAGGATCCAAAGCCTTGCAACCTCTCTAATCACTTCCTGCTAGCTTCTCAAGTGTGATCAGATCGTGTTTGGAGCAAGCAATATCAAGAACTGCATAACATTAAAGGTAATTTTCAGAAAACTTCATCTCTTCGATTCTCACTCAATTCTACTCAATTCTCTTGGATCTTTGGTTGTCTGAAGTCCTACCAATGTAGGCAAGAAGATTGAGTTGCTTAGAGGTCAAATCGACGCAACTCAGTTGACACACCTCAAATTTCAACTCCTCATATCTTTCTATATATGTGGAGTTAGTTAAAATTGAGGTCAAATTCGTGCTCTACGCCATTTTTTCTTTCCGATCATGTCCTCTTTTTTCATTTATGTGATGGTGATGACTGAACCAGTCCGGTGAGCCTCGTCTGAGAAGGTGACTGGAGGTCCAGTGTCGGTGGTGTGCTGGACAGGTTCTGAGCCACATGATCATTTCAAAATGTTTTAATCTTACGTGTCCATTGTGATTACCATCCTTGCAGCGTGCTGACTCGTATGTCTGGTGGAACGCGCATTTAGACCACTTGATATTCCATCTCAATTGATGAGGGAGATCAAGTGGCTCACGTTTTTTCACATTTTCTGATTTTTGTTTTATTCCTTTAATTTTCATTAATTCATATTAATTTTAATATTGATCCAAAAAATATGTAAGTTTCACCAAAAAATTTCAAAAAATTTCCTCTTTCATATTCTGAATTAAAATTATTTTTTTGGATAACTATTAATATTTTTCATGATCTAATTGATTTTGTGATTATTTTTAATTGTTTAAAAATACTTTTAAGTCTTTAAAAATTCTAAAAAAAATTCTCCAAGGTCATTTGACCTTGTTTGACCTATGACGAATCTCATGGCCATTTCTTTGGTGTTTTGATGAGGTTTTAGGAATTTGAAAAGCCATATTTAATTTAAATGCCTTATTTTAGTATTTTTAATTCGAATAAATTCCAATTAATTGTGTTGACCAATTGTTATGACTTGTTTGAGTTTGACTCTTGTTGTTGGGCCTTGGTCAAGGTTGATTTGACTTTGTCAAGTTAATATCATTGGATTTAGGGGATTGATGGAATGTACATTCCATCTCCCAAAATAAATGTATGATATTAATTTGGTAAAAGTCCTCCTTTGACCAATTTGAGTTTTGATCCATTCCCCTCACTCTTCATCTCATTCCCCTTCTTTATGCATCCATTTTATTTGGCCTATGATATCTCAAAGCCCTAAGGCTAGTTGATTGAAAAATCAACATAAGTATGGATGAGATTAGGCCACCTCTTTTGCATATTCTTTTTGTGTGTGGTATGTTTCATGAGCATAGTCCATTATACTATGTCTCAAACATGCATTAACACCAAAATTCTATTGCCCGACCTCAAATAGTTGTGACTTTTACATAATTCCAATTACGATTGCTTAACATAGCGCTAAATTTGTGACACAAAAGGCATAGCATTCTAGTTAATGAGATTGTAAGTCTCCCCTCTTTCATGGTATTGTGTGGAAACTTGGCCTTTTTTCCTTCCTTTGGAAGGTATCTTGGCTCAAGGATCCATGCGTGTGATAAGTGGGTTGAGTGTTCTCCAAAGAATGACTTAAAAATGAAAAGCAAAAGCAAAACAATACTAACTTCTAACCCATTAACAACTAACTTTTAATTTCAAGCCATTTACTTTAATGTCATTTAATTTTAGTCTTTATTCATTTGCCATTATTCATACCATTCTAATTGTTTATGTTAATGCAATTTTCACTTTGTCCATTTGGACCATATTGTGTGATATATCTTGTTTGTGTATACTTTGCTTGTTTGTGTGGTCTTTGACCATTAATGTACATAATAACAACAAAAACCCTAAAAACTTTTGTGTGGACTGTTGGCTTGATCTTGGACAAATGGACTTAGAACTTAGGCAACATTCCTATGGTAAAGGACTTGGCCAATGCCAACATTCTGTGAAGCCAAGTGCTTGCAATTTGAAACTTCATCTGATACATCATTCAAGATCCCTCTGAGTTCATCTGCAACATGATCATTGTGAAGCTGTTATTTTGAACCTGTGACTTGTGGAATTCATCTGTTACATGGGCTAATCTAAAGAAGATCATCGAGTGGCTAATCTTGGATGTGGCTATCTTTATTTGATGCCTTTTCTCTTCAAGATAATATAATTGTGCATTTGTGTGTTGCTTGATTCTAAATGTCCAAGGGAATTCTGGGTTTCTATTGACATTCTTGTCTATTGGATTGCTACCCATTGGTCAGATCTTTTCAACTCTTAACTTTTAATTTTTTGTATAAGATTAGTCTCTTCATCTTCTCCCCATTTCTTTAATTTCAAAGTCTCCCCCTCCCTTTTCAAATCTTCTTTGATTGAACTTATTTTGTTCTAAAGTTTGACCACTTTGTAAAAATATAGAAACTTTGGCTTTATGCCATTGCATTTTCAAACTTCGTTTCTTAAATCAAAATTTGTAAATAAACTTAACTATACTTGACTTAAACTTTCAGAAAAGCCAAAAAAGAACTAACTCGTTCAAACCATTTTCAGGCCATTTCTGCCTTTCAAACTTAATTTTTATTAAAAGCAATGCATCCACTTTGAAATTTGTATCACGAACTACGAAGTTTTGATCCCTCATTTTTATGTTGGTATGTAGGCACAAATCTAAAGGTCTTGTCAAACACATATAATTAATGAATTCTTTTCTGATCCCCCCATTCTATTTGTTTGTAAACATCATTTTCTACCAAATACATATGCATACAAAAAGGACTCCCTAGGAGTACCTAGGACACGTCGGGTACATCTGGATAATAGGAAGAAGCGCGAGTTTCTCTGATTACTAGGAATTCCCAAAGGTAGGTTCTAAAGTTATGTTTTCGAGGAAGGAACTTAGACTCATGGATCATGTTCAAAACTTCCTCGCAATAATGGGCTAGCCACATCGTGATGGGAGTTCTGAGCTGATCTGATCTAAGTGGGATTCTCGTATTGTTCGAACAGGGTGTAGACCCTTCGGTTCAATACTACATAATCACCCATCATGAAAACAAAACCTGGGTTTAAGGCGAGGTTCCCAGAGTCACGGATCGTATTTAGAATTTCCACATAATAATGGGCTAGCCATATTATGATGGAAACTCCAAACAAATCTACTATAGGTGGAGTCTTCGTATTGTCCCAATGAGGTGTACACCCCTCGGTTCAATACTACACAACTCCAGGTTCTAAGTTCTTCTCGAAGCTCGGGTGTGGAGCTTATCTCACAGCATACATCAAGCCACATTTCAAAGCATCAAGACAAATTACATACAACAGTCACTCCCTAAGAGAAGATGTCAGATGAAAAACTAGTGAGGAAAATACTCAGGTGACTCCCTAAGAGATTTTCCATGAAAGTGACAGCCATAGAAGAATCTCAAGACATTTGCAATATGAGAGTGGATGAGATAATTGGATCCCTCCAAACATTTGAGTTGGGAATGTGTTATGGATCTGAAAAGAATGTCAAAAGCATAACCTTCATGTCAAAAGCTGAAGAGAAAGAGGAAGAAAGTGGTCAAGATACTGATGAAGATCTGGCAAATGATGTAGCATTACTGGGAAGACAGTTCAACAAACTTCTGAAAAAGATGGATGTAAGGTCTAAGTCTAATGTCAAGAATATCTCATCTAACATCAGTAGGTCCAATAATGCTGGAAGAAGAACAAGATCTAATGAAAAGTCCAAAGAAGGAAAAGGAGTTTAGTGCCATGAATGTGATGGGTATGGACACATTAGAGCTGAATGTGGGACTTACCTCAAGAAATAGAAGAAGAGTCTTGCTGCTACTTGGTCTGATGAATGTGAAACAGAAGGAGAGTCTGCAAATCTTGTGACTGCCTTGACTGGAAGATGGGGTTCTGATGAAGACTCAAGTGATGATGAAGTAACCTTTGACGAGTTAGCCACTACCTACAGAAAGTTATGTCACAAAAGTGAAGAAGTGTGTCAACAAGTGGAAAGTCGGAAGAAATTGATTACACAACTGGAGAATGAGAAGACATAACACTTGGAAACCATCTCTAAGCTAAAGACTGAAACAGTGTTCTTGAACTCCAAACAGGATGAGATGACAAAGTATGTCAGAATGCTAAACAATGGATCTAACACCTTAGACAAAATTCTCCAGACTGGAAAAAGGGCAGGAGACAAGTCTGGCCTTGGGTTCAATGAACCCAAACCTGAGTGTAGTCACACTGGTAGCAAACCAAAGATGTCACATCATGTGTCACAACATCATAAGGGAAGACAACATAAAGGAAAACACCAAAGATGGAGATGTCATTACTGTGGAAAATTTGGCCACATAAAACCATTATGATATAAGTTATATGGCTATCCTAGTCCTTCTCATCATCAACCTAGACCCAAACATCACATCCCTGTCAACAGAAAATAATGGGTTCCTAGGACTGGTGTTACTAACCTGATAGCTCACACTTCCTTCAGAGTTTCAGCCAAAGAAGACTGGTATTTTGACAGTGGATGCTCCAGACACATGACTGGAAGCAAAAACATGCTAATTGATCTTCATCCTCATGCCACCAGCTATGTAACCTTTGGTGATGGAGCAAAGGGTGAAATCAAGGGGATTGGAAAGCTAAACTGTCCTAGAGTCCCTAACCTTGACAATGTCCTACTTGTTAAAGGACTGACTGCAAACCTAATTAGCATCAGTTAACTATATGACCAAGGTCTAACTGTTAACTTCACAAAAACTGAATGTCTAATTACTAATAAAGAAAATGAAGTGATCATGAAAGGAGTCAGGTCTAAGGACAACTGCTATATGTGGAGTTCTCAAGAAACTGGTTATTCATCAATGTGTACTCTAGCCAAAGAAGAAGAAGTGAAGATATGGCATCAAAGATTGGGTCATCTGCATCTTAAAGGAATGAAGAGGATTATATCTGTTGAAGCTATCAGAGGAATCCCAAACTTAAAGATTGATGAAGGAAGAGTTTGTGGGGCGCGTCAGATTGGAAAACAGACAAAGATGTCACATCAGAAGCTCAGACATGACACCACTTCCAGAGTGCTGGAACTTCTCCACATGGACTTGATGGGACCTATGCAGGTGGAAAGTCTTGGTGGGAAAAAGTATGTTTATATGGTGGTGGATGACTTCTCCAGATACACCTGGGTCAATTTTATAAGGGAAAAATCTTATGTATTTGAGGTATTCAAAAATCTTTGCCTAAGACTTCAAAAAGAAAAAGAAAGTCAGGTTATAAGAATCAGAAGTGATCATGGGAAAGAATTTGAGAACAACAAATTTGCTGGATTCTGTGCATCTAAAGGAATTAGTCATGAGTTCTCATCTCCCATTACCCCTCAACAAAATGGTGTGGTAGAAAGGAAAAATAGAACTCTCCAAGAATCTGCCAGAGCTATGATTCATGCTAAGAAATTGCCCTACCATTTCTGGGCTGAAGCTATGAACTTAGCCTACTATGTTCAGAACAGAGTAACCTTGAAGAAAGGGACTCCTACTACTTTATATGAAGTTTGGAAAGGAAAAAGACCTACTTTCAAATACTTCCATGTGTTTGGTAGTAAATGTTATATCTTGACTGATCGTGAACAAAGAAGGAAGATGGATCCCAAGAGTGATGAAGGAATATTTTTGGGCTACTTAACAAACAACAGAGCATTTAGAGTCTTTAATTCCAGAACAAAAGTACTGATGGAATCTATCAATGTTGTGGTTGATGATCAACAGACTGATGTCACAGACGATGTTGAGACATCTCTAATGATGCACCAGCTGATTTCCCAGACAAAAGTAATGAGAATGAACTCACTCAAGTTGAACCTGAAGCTGACAAAATTAATAAAGGACCCTCTATCAGAATTCAGAAGGATCATCCTAAAGATCTCATTATAGGAGACCCAAATAAAGGGGTCACGACTAGATCAAGGGAAGTGATCTCACATGGTTGTTTTGTGTCGAAGATTGAGCCTAGGAATGTCAAGGAAGCCTTGACTGATGAATTCTGGATCAATGCCATGCATGAAGAGTTAGGCCAATTCAAGAGAAATGAAGTATGGGAACTGGTTCCAAGACCTGAAGGAATAAATATCATTGGAACAAAGTGGATTTACAAGAATAAATATGATGAACAAGGGGTGATTACTAAAAATAAATCAAGATTAGTAGCACAAGGATACACTCAAGTTGAAGGAGTTGACTTTGATGAAACATTTGCCCTTGTAGCTCGCCTTGAATCCATTAGACTATTGCTTGGAGTGGCATGTATTCTGAAGTTTAAACTGTTCCAAATGGATGTAAAAAGTGCCTTCTTGAATGGTTACTTAAATGAGGAAGTGTATGTTGAACAACCTAAAGGGTTTACATATCCAAATCCTCCAAAGCATGTGTATAAGTTGAGGAAAGCCCTCTATGGTTTGTAACAAGCTCCTAGGGCTTGGTATGATAGACTCACAATGTTTCTCATTAACAATGGATACAGGAAGGGAGGCATTGACAAGACCTTATTTGTTAATAATGGAGGAGGAAAACTCATGGTGGCTCAAATATATGTGGATGATATTGTGTTTGGTGGGATATCAGATCAGATGGTCGAACATTTTGTTAAACAAATGCAGTCTGAATTTTAAATGAGCCTTGTTGGAAAGCTGGCCTATTTTCTTGGGCTACAAGTCAAGCAGATGGAAGATTCTATCTTTCTATCTCAAAGCAAATATGCCAAAAACATTTTAAAGAAGTTTGGCATGGAGAATGCAAGTCATAAAAGGACACCTGCTCCTACACATCTGAAAGTCTCCAAAGATGAAAATGGTGTTAGTGTAGATCAAAGTCTCTACAGAAGCATGATAGGTAGTATGCTATATCTCACAACAAGCAAACCTGACATTGCTTTTGCTGTAGGTGTTTGTGCTAGATATCAAGCTGAACCAAAAGTCAGTCACATAAACCAAGTGAAAAGGATACTGAAATATGTCAATGGCACCAATGACTATGGGATGTTGTACACTCATGGATCTGGATCTATGCTGACTGGATATTGTGATGCTGACTGGGCTGGAAGTGTTGATGATAGGAAAAGCACATCAGGATGATGTTTCTTCTTAGGGAACAACTTAATATCATGGTTTAGTAAGAAACAAAATTGTGTGTCTCTGTCCACTGCTGAAGCTGAATATATAGCAGTTGGAAGTAGTTGTTCTCAACTGGTTTGGATGAAACAGGTTCTGACTGAATACAATGTCACGCAAGATGTCATGACATTGTACTGTGACAACCTGAATGCTATAAATATTTCTAAGAATCCTATTCAGCACAGCAGGACAAAACACATTGATATTCGTCATCATTTTATTAGAGAACTAGTGGAAGATAAAATCATAGCCCCGGAGCATGTTGTTACTGAAATGCAGTTAGCTGATATATTTACAAAGGCTTTGGATGCTAATCAATTTGAATGTCTAAGAGGGAAATTAGGGATTTGTATCTATGAGAATTTGTAGCAATTAATTTGGAGTGGAAAAGGTAATAAAAATATTGTCTGCCCACTTAAAATAAAGTGCCCAATTTATGGTAAATCATCACCTAGTATTGGAACTTCCATCTATTGCCCTTTCACACGCAACTTCTACTCAAACATTTCCACCTTCCTTCAACTTCATCAACCTTCTCTGCTAGGGCAACAAAAACCTTTCCACAAGAACAACAAGATGTCACAACATCTTTCACCATCTGGTTCTAAAACTACCAAACCTACGCATAAAGATAGAACGCCCTCTATGAACTTTCTTAATGAAGATATTTTGGACGTGATTCCCCTGTCTGTCATTCCAGGCGACGCTCCTGGTTCATCCTCAACTGCATTCCCTACTCAAGGTAATAGTTCCTGTTGGTGTAAGCCCTAGAGGCCAATACTTTTGGTACTTGTATTGAATTATTTATTAATAATAAAAGGCTTTTTCTTTATTACGTTTGTTTAATAAATCCCTAGAATAGCTAGTCCGTTTAATGTATTAAGTGTCACTTAATCATGAGAACACATTAAACATAAGGACACTATTTTTAAAGTATCTGTAGTCGAGCTTTATTGTGAAGTGGGATGACATTAAAGCATTAAGACTATTATGTATATAGACTGATGATCACATCTCATGGATCATGGATAAGGAGTTATCAAGTCTTAAACATGGGTATGAATATTAAGAGTAATATTTATACCGGATTGACCCGCTATGAGAATACTATATAGAAAGTTATGAAAAGTGTCATAAGTTATTCTCATGGTGATAATGGTGTATACCACTCTTCGACCTGAAACCACTATGGACCCTAGATGTAGAGTCGAGTGCTTTATTGCTGATCCAACATTGTCCGTAACTGGATAACCATAAAGACTGTTGATGGGTACTCCACGAAGCATGCTGAGGGACATGAGTGACCTAGATGGAATTTGCCCATCCTGCATAACAGGATAAATGTCTATGGGCCCAATATTGAATTGGACAAGGATAACACGGTCTATGCCTTGTGTTCAATATAGACATAAGGGCAAAAGGGTAATTATACACATAAGTATTATCACAAAAGGAATTGTCAGATCACATGACATTTTCGTGTCTTGGGTAGCAGTGATGTGTTGCTAGATACCGCTCACTGTTTATTATGTTAAATGCGTGATTTAATATAATTGTCAACGTCACGAAAACCTACAGGGTCACACACAAAGGACGGATTGATGAGAGATAGAGTAACTAAGGAATACCGTAAGGTACGGTGCCCTTAAGTGAATTATAGAACATCGTAAGGTACGGTGTACTTGAGTAGAATACGAAATATGGTAAGGTACCATGGGCTTAAGTGATTTTGGGCATATTATAAGATATGGGCCAAAATACACTTAAGTGGGCTTTTTAGCTTGAAGCCCACACAAGTGGTTTTATAAATAGAACCCTTGTGCAGAAGCATTCATTGCGGTTGCATTATTTTCGTTTTCTCTCTCTCTCACTCAAAGCCTTCATTCGTACCAGCTAGCACTGAGATTGAAGGAATCCGTTCGTGTGGACTGAGTAGAGACGTTGTCATCGTTCAACGTTCGTGATCGCTCCGTGGATCTGCATCAAAGGTTTTGATCGTCACAAGAGATCTGCACCAAAGGTTTCAACCGTCACAAGAGGTAAATATTCTATCACTGATCATGACCATTCGTAAGGATCTCTAAAGGAGAAAATTTTAATTTCCGCTGCGTTTTGGACCGCAATTCTCCTTCAGTGGTATCAGAGCCACTTACGAAACCATGACTCGGATAGCTGTTTAATTTCTGTATTAATATGATTAAAAGACAGAATGAATCAATTAATTAAACGGGTAATTAAATTTGGCGTCATGAGTGTACGAGTTGGATGATTGATGTTGACTATGCTTCGGTACCGACATTAGTATGGTGAAGCAGCGATACATCGATCGTCCATAGGTTACGCAATTGAGACCGATCAACTTATATATGATATAAGTAATCCTAATGCAAAGTACGACATATGTGATATACTGTTTCTGTTTCGTTCATTCAAACACTAAATGGTTGTTTTCCTTTGAACGATCAATGGTCATTTGCTTCGGAATCCGACATTAGTATGGGGAAGCAATGACCTGTTGATCAATCATATTGAATCAACAATCGAGGTGTGTTTGACGGTCTGAAATTGGCGCATCAGGGTTGGTGACGGCGCAAGGGTTGTGCCGTCAAGGAGTTGTGAATTTAGGGCTTTTTGGAAGAGGTCTGTAGACTGTTTCCAAGTTCCGTTATTTTGGCCGCGTGACGTTCGTCACGAGCTTGTGACGAGCGTAACAAACTGGCTATGACGGTCGTAACGTGCCCTGTGACGGTCGTCACACTCACATGGCCTGTGACGGTCGTAACGTGCTTTGTGACGGTCGTCACACTCACATGGCCTGTGACGGTCGTAACATGCCTGTGACGGTCGTCACACTCACAAGGTCAGAATTCTCGGGGTTTCTGTTTTTGACTACGCAAGGGTTGTGTTGATGCAAAACAACGGAACCCCCGGCTAACTCTGCGTAGTATGATCGGTCGCCGAAATTTAATTTTGTTTTAATTAATTAAAGGAATTAAAATTAATAACAATAATAATGTGTTTGTTATTATTGCCCTGTTGTGATCAGTTATGGCCTTAGTCTTCCTTCATTTTGTTTTGGGTTTTTAAATACGACCTGCGTGTCGTGCCTCTCCTTTTGATCTCTTAATGTAACTTCTTTTCTCATCTCAAACCCTCGTATGTAAAACGAGTTTCTTCTGGAATGTAATGTTATGAAGAAAGAGAAGAAGACAATGTTATGAAGAAAGAGAAGATTTCAATATCAAAGGAGGACAACCTTGAAGATCTTGCTTGGAGAAGCTTAGAGAAGAATTCAATATTAAAGGAGGTCAACCTTGAAGATCTTGCTTGGAGAAGCTTAGATCGTTATTAGGTTAGCTTAGGTTCTCTCATTGGCTTGGGAGAACAATTGCGCTAGGGGCCATAACTGTTTCATTGTGTATGTATGTTGATGCATGTGTATGTATGTTGATGCATGTGAATATATGTTGATGCATGTGAGAGACGATTTATATGATAAATAAGCCGGTGAGTTCAGGACAATTGCAATTCCCTCAAACTAAATATTAAGTTTATGCTTTCCAAGTTTTAGCACTCATCAAGACTAGTATCGGATAATGTAGGTTTCGCCTACGCGAGGTGCATGTTCTATATCAGTAAGGTGCGATGGGATAAGTGTAATATCCAACTGCTAAAACAATGGGTCAAACTTAACTAAACAAATTATGAGAATATTATATATGTTTTCTTTCCAAGTTTTAGCACTCATCAAGACTGGTATCGAATAATGTAGGTTTCGCCTACGCGAGGTGCATGTTTTGTATTAGTTAAGGTGCGATGGGATAATTGTAATATCCAACTGCTAAAACGATGAGTCAAACTTAATTATAATTTTCTTGTATATGTCTAGAAGCAAGAGTTGGGAATGATCCATATGATGGATTGGAATAAGGAGTTATTCACCCAACTGAAATTTTCGAGAGTTGTATGAGATACAATTGGAAGGAGTTCCTACCTAAATAACCTAGTTTTGTGTAATCCGCCTACGCGGACTTAGAACGAAGTGAAATATGGATCTCGACCCACTAGAAAATCTTCCAACGGGATTTTCCGAATCAAATGATGAGGGTCATTTGTTTTGAGTAAAATAGTGGGAGCATATTTAACTAAAGGCCTAATTAAATATGTCAGTGATACTTATATTTTCATTAATCCTTGTGTAGATTACCATGACAGCAAACACCTCTAACAACATCTTGCGATCAATCCTTGATAAGGAAAAATTGTCTGGATAAATTTTCTGGATTGGCACCGAAACCTGAGGATTGTCCTCAAACATGATAAAAAGTTGTATGTCTTGGAGACACCTGTTCCTGAAGAGGAACCTTCTAGTTCTGCACCTAAGGCAGAAAGAGATGCTTATAAGAAGCATGTCGATGATGCCAATGAAACTGCTTGTCTCATGCTAGCTACCATGAACTCAGAATTGCAAAAGCAACATGAGAACATGTCAGCGTTCGATATGATCGAACACCTGAAGATGCTCTATCAAGAGCAAGCAAGGCATGAGAGGTTTGAAGTTTCAAAAGCCCTTTTTCAAAGCAAGTTAGTTGAGGGAGCCCCTGTAGGTCCCCATGTACTCAAGATGATTGGGTATGTGGAAAACCTTGAGAGATTGGGTTTTCCCCTCGAAAAGGAACTTGCGACTGATTTGATCTTGCAATCGTTGCCAGATAGTTTCAGTCAATTTGTCCTAAATTTCAATATGATTGATATGGACAAATCTCTTCCTGAACTGCTCGCCATGTTAAGAACAGTTGAGCAGAATCTGAAGACAAAAGGGAAGTCCATTCTGATGATCGGAAATGGAAAGAGACAGAACAAAAGGCCCACCAAGCAGGGTGATAAAGGGAAAGGCAAGGAAGTTGCCAAACCCAAACCCACTGTTGCTGCTTTGAAGCCTAGTGAAGGCATAGCAAAGGCAGGCACCTGCTTCCATTGCGGTAAGACCGGTCACTGGAAGAGAAACTGCCCAAAGTACCTGGAAGATACGAAGAATGGAGTAGAGACTTCAACTTCAGGTATTTTTGTTATTAAAATAAATTTTTTTACTTCTGCATCATGGGTATTAGATACTGGATGCGGTTGTCACATTTGTACAAATGTGCAGGGGCTGAAAAGGAGTAGAGATTTGGCAAAAGGTGAAGTTGACCTACGAGTTGGCAATGGAGCAAAGGTTGCTACTTTATCCGTGGGATCTTATGTATTGACTTTACCTAGTGGTTTTATAATTCAGTTAGAGAACTGTTATTATATACTTGCAATTAGCAGGAATATTATTTCCATTTCTTGTTTGGACAAGTTTGGTTTTTCATTTATAATAAAGAACAATTGTTGCTCAATTTATTTGAATGATATATTCTATGCTACTGCACAAATGAGCAATGGGCTATATATCCTTAATCTCGAAATGCTTATTAATAACATTAATACTAATGGGTGAAACCTAACGAGTTAAAACCAACTAGGTAAGAATATTAAAACTCTTCGATCAGATCGAGGTGGTGAGTATTTAAGCCTAGAGTTTGATGACCATCTGAAAGAGTGTGGGATCCTATCCCAACTCACTCCTCCTGGAACACTCCAATGGAATGGTGTATCTGAGAGAAGAAATCGAACCCTGTTAGACATGGTCCGATCCATGATGAGTCACACCGATCTTCCAAACTCCTTTTGGGGACATGCACTATTGACAGCAGCTTACACACTTAACCGTGTTCCATCCAAAAGGTTGAGAAGACACCATACGAGATATGGAGTGGTAAGAAACCACATATGTCTTACATAAAGATTTGGGGTTGCGAGGTTTATGTGAAACGACAAATTTCAACTAAGCTTGAGCCCAAATCTGACAAATGCTTATTTGTGGGGTATCCTAAAGAAACAAGAGGGTATTACTTCTACAATCCTTCTGAGGGCAAAGTGTTTGTCGCTCGAACTGGAGTTTTCCTAGAAAAGGATTTTATTTCCAAAGGAACCAGTGGGAAGAAAGTAGAGCTTGAAGAAATTCAAGAATCACAAAGCATAGATACACCTATGGAGGAATTAGAGCAGGAAACACAAGAAGTTGTGGAAGAGCAACCTGCTCAAGTAGAACAAGACCAACGTAGGTCAAGCAGGATACGTCAACTACCTGAGACATATGGATATCTCATAACTGATCAAGGTGATGTATTACTCATGGATCAAGATGAGCCTGTGACCTACCAAGAGGCCATAACTGGTCCCGAGTCTGAGAAGTGGCTAGAAGCCATGAAATCTGAAATGGATTCCATGTACACAAACCAAGTTTGGACCTTGGTAGAGCCTCCTGTAGGAGTTAACCCTATAGGATGCGAGTGGGTCTTCAAAAAGAAGACTGACATGGATGGTAAGGTACATACCTATAAGGCAAGACTGGTTGCAAAAGGATATAAACAAATTCATGGGATTGACTATGATGAAACCTTTTCACCAGTTGCAATGCTTAAATCTGTTCGGATTTTACTTGCTATCGCTGCATATCATGATTATAAAATATGGCAGATGGATGTCAAAACTGCTTTCCTTAATGGAAATCTTCTTGAGGATGTGTACATGACACAACCTGAAGGATTTGACATACCAGAGGAAGCCCAAAAGATATGTAAGTTACAAAGATCAATTTATGGATTGAAGCAAGCTTCCAGAAGCTGGAATCTTCGTTTTGATGAAACAGTAAAACAATATGGATTCATCAAGAACGAAGATGAGCCTTGTGTCTATAAGAAGGTTAGTGGGAGCATAATCGTTTTCCTGGTATTATATGTAGATGACATATTACTCATTGGAAACGATATCCCTACCCTACAACAAGTAAAGTCTTGGTTGGGGAAATGCTTTTCTATGAAGGACCTAGGTGAAGCAGCCTATATATTAGGAATCAGAATCTATAGAGATAGATCACAAAAACTGCTTGGCCTAAGTCAGAGTACATACATAGACAAAGTGTTGAGACGCTTTAATATGCATGATTCCAAGAAAGGATTCATACCTATGCAACATGGCCTGTGTCTATCAAAAACACAATCCCCTTTAACTAAGGAAGAAAGGGATCGCATGAATAAGATTGCATATGCATCTGCAATAGGATCTATCATGTATGCCATGTTATGTACTCGACCAGATGTCTCGTATGCTTTAAGTGCAACGAGTAGGTACCAATCTGATCCTGGTGATGCTCACTGGGTAGCTGTCAAGAATATCCTTAAGTATTTAAGAAGGACTAAGGACTCATTCTTGATATATGGAGGAGTTGGCTGTAATTGGATACACCGATGCTAGCTTCCAGACAGATAAGGATGACTTTAGATCGCAATCTGGTTATGTGTTTTGCTTAAACGGTGGCGCTGTGAGCTGGAAAAGTTCAAAGCAAGATACAGTTGCTGATTCTACAACCGAGGTCGAGTATATTGCTGCCTCAAGTGTAGCAAAGGAAGCTGTTTGGATCAGAAAGTTCATTAGTGAACTTGGCATAGTTCCTAGCATTGTGGATCCCATTGGTCTCTACTGTGATAACAATGGTGCTATCGCACAAGCCAAGGAGCCTAGATCTCACCAACGATCCAAACACATACTTAGGCGTTATCATCTCATTCGAGAGATAATAGATAGAGGAGATGTGAAAATATGCAGAGTACCTACACTTGACAATATTGCTGACCTACTGACAAAGCCTCTTGCGCAGCAGAAGCATGATGGCCATACTAGATCTATGGGTATTAAAGGTATGCCTGATTGGCTCTAGTGCTAGTGGGAGATTGTTGGTGTAAGCCCTAGAGGCCAATACTTTTGGTACTTGTATCGAATTATTTATTAATAATAAAAGGCTTTTTCTTTATTACGTTTGTTTAATAAAGTCCCTAGAATAGCTAGTCCGTTTAATGTATTAAGTGTGACTTAATCATGAGAACACATTAAACATAAGGACACTATTCTTAAAGTATCCGTAGTCGAGCTTTATTGTGAAGTGGGATGATATTAAAGCATTAAGACTATTATGTATATAGACTGATGATCACATCTCATGGATCATGGATAAGGAGTTATCAAGTCTTAAACATAGGTATGAATATTAAGAGTAATATTTATACCGGATTGACCCGCTATGAGAATACTATATAGAAAGTTATGAAAAGTGTCATAAGTTATTCTCATGGTGATAATGGTGTATACCACTCTTCGACCTAAAACCACTATGGACCCTAGATGTAGAGTCGAGTGCTTTATTGCTGATCCAACGTTGTCCGTAACTGGATAACCATAAAGACTGTTGATGGGTACTCCACGAAGCATGCTGAGGGACATGAGTGACCTAGATGGAATTTGCCCATCCTGCATAACAGGATAAATGTCTATGGGCCCAATATTGAACTGGACAAGGATGACACAATCTATGCCTTGTGTTCAATATAGACATAAGGGCAAAAGGGTAATTATACACATAAGTATTATCACAGAAGGAATTGTCAGATCACATGACATTTTTGTGTCTTGGGTAGCAGTGATGTGTTGCTAGATACCGCTCACTGTTTATTATGTTAAATGCGTGATTTAATATAATTGTCAACGTCACGAAAACCTACAGGGTCACACACAAAGGACGGATTGATGAGAGATAGAGTAACTAAGGAATACCGTAAGGTACGATGCCCTTAAGTGAATTATAGAACATCGTAAGGTACGGTGTACTTGAGTAGAATACAAAATATGGTAAGGTACCATGGGCTTAAGTGATTTTGGGCATATTATAAGATATGGGCCAAAATACACTTAAGTGGGCTTTTTAGCTTGAAGCCCACACAAGTGGTTTTATAAATAGAACCCTTGTGCAGAAGCATTCATTGCGGTTGCATTATTTTCGTTTTCTCTCTCTCACACTCAAAGCCTTCATTCGTACTAGCTAGCACTGAGATTGAAGGAATCCGTTCGTGTGGACTGAGTAGAGACGTTGTCATCGTTCAACGTTCGTGATCGCTCCGTGGATCTGCATCAAAGGTTTTGATCATCACAAGAGATCTGCACCAAAGGTTTCAACCGTCACAAGAGGTAAATATTCTATCACTGATCATGACCATTCGTAAGGATCTCTAAAGGAGAAAATTTTAATTTCCGCTGCGTTTTGGACCGCAATTCTCCTTCAGTGGTATCAGAGCCACTTACGAAACCATGACTCGGATAGCTGTTTAATTTCTGTATTAATATGATTAAAAGACAGAATGAATCAATTAATTAAACGGGTAATTAAATTTGGCGTCATGAGTGTATGAGTTGGATGATTGGTGTTGACTATGCTTCGGTACCGACATTAGTATGGTGAAGCAGCGATACATCAATCGTCCATAGGTTACGCAATTGAGACCGATCAACTTATATATGATATAAGTAATCCTAATGCAAAGTACGGTATATGTGATATATTGTTTCTGTTTCGTTCATTCAAACACTAAATGGTTGTTTTCCTTTGAACGATCAATGGTCATTTGCTTCGGAATCCGACATTAGTATGGTGAAGCAATGACCTGTTGATCAATCATATTGAATCAACAATCGAGGTGTGTTTGACGGTCTGAAATTGGCGCATCAGGGTTGGTGACGGAGCAAGGGTTGTGCCGTCAAGGAGTTGTGAATTTAGGGCTTTTTGGAAGAGGTCTGTAGACTGTTTCCAAGTTCCGTTATTTTGGCCTCGTGACGTTCGTCACGAGCTTGTGACGAGCGTAACAAACTGGCTATGACGGTCGTAACGTGCCCTGTGACCGTCGTCACACTCACATGGCCTGTGACGGTCGTAACGTGCTTTGTGACGGTCGTCACACTCACATGGCCTGTGACGGTCGTAATATGCCTGTGACGGTCGTCACACTCACAAGGTCAGAATTCTCGGGGTTTCTGTTTTTGACTACGCAAGGGTTGTGTTGATGCAAAACAACGGAACCCCCGGCTAACTCTGCGTAGTATGATCGGTCGCCGAAATTTAATTTTGTTTTAATTAATTAAAGGAATTAAAATTAATAATAATAATAATGTGTTTGTTATTATTGCCCTGTTGTGATCAGTTATGGCCTTAGTCTTCCTTCATTTTGTTTTGGGTTTTTAAATACGACCTGCGTGTCGTGACTCTCCTTTTGATCTCTTAATGTAACTTCTTTTCTCATCTCAAACCCTCGTATGTGAAACGAGTTTCTTCTGGAATGTAATGTTATGAAGAAAGAGAAGAAGACAAGGTTATGAAGAAAGAGAAGATTTCAATATCAAAGGAGGACAACCTTGAAGATCTTGCTTGGAGAAGCTTAGAGAAGAATTCAATATTAAAGGAGGAAAACCTTGAAGATCTTGCTTGGAGAAGCTTAGATCGTTATTAGGTTAGCTTAGGTTCTCTCATTGGCTTGGGAGAACAATTGCGCTAGGGGCCATAACTGTTTCATTGTGTATGTATGTTGATGCATGTGTATGTATGTTGATGCATGTGAATATATGTTGATGCATGTGAGAGACGATTTATATGATAAATAAGCCGGTGAGATCAGGACAATTGCAATTCCCTCAAACTAAATATTAAGTTTATGCTTTCCAAGTTTTAGCACTCATCAAGACTAGTATCGGATAATGTAGGTTTCGCCTACGCGAGGTGCATGTTCTATATCAGTAAGGTGCGATGGGATAAGTGTAATATCCAACTGCTAAAACAATGGGTCAAACTTAACTAAACAAATTATGAGAATATTATATATGTTTGCTTTCCATGTTTTAGCACTCATCAAGACTGGTATCGAATAATGTAGGTTTCGCCTACGCAAGGTGCATGTTTTGTATTAGTTAAGGTGCGATGGGATAATTGTAATATCCAACTGCTAAAACGATGAGTCAAACTTAATTATAATTTTCTTGTATATGTCTAGAAGCAAGAGTTGGGAATGATCCATATGATGGATTGGAATAAGGAGTTATTCACCCAACTGAAATTTTCGAGAGTTGTATGAGATACAATTGGAAGGAGTTCCTACCTAAATAACCTAGTTTTGTGTAATCCGCCTACGCGGACTTAGAACGAAGTGAAATATGGATCTCGACCCACTAGAAAATCTTCCAACGGGATTTTCCGAATCAAATGATGAGGGTCATTTGTTTTGAGTAAAATAGTGGGAGCATATTTAACTAAAGGCCTAATTAAATATGTCAGTGATACTTATATTTTCATTAATCCTTGTGTAGATTACCATGACAGCAAACACCTCTAACAACATCTTGCGATCAATCCTTGATAAGGAAAAATTGTCTGGGATAAATTTTCTGGATTGGCACCGAAACCTGAGGATTGTCCTCAAACATGATAAAAAGCTGTATGTCTTGGAGACACCTGTTCCTGAAGAGGAACCTTCTAGTTCTGCACCTAAGGCAGAAAGAGAAGCATTCATTGCGGTTGCATTATTTTCGTTTTCTCTCTCTCTCACTCAAAGCCTTCATTCGTACCAGCTAGCACTGAGATTGAAGGAATTCGTTCGTATGGACTGAGTAGAGACGTTGTCATCGTTCAACGTTCGTGATCGCTCCGTGGATCTGCATCAAAGATTTTGATCGTCACAAGAGATCTGCACCAAAGGTTTCAACCGTCACAAGAGGTAAATATTCTATCACTGATCATGACCATTCATAAGGATCTCTAAAGGAGAAAATTTTAATTTCCGTTGTGTTTTGGACCACAATTCTCCTTCAGTTCCAATATCCCCTCCAGCTCTACTTATACTCCTAGTTCTAAGGACGACATGCATCACACTGATCATGTCATAAGGAACCTTGTCACGAGAATCCTCAATGAGGGACACTCTGTAAAGGGAGTTTCTACTCCTCTATCAAGAAGGGACCCCTCTCCTAAGGTTGGACCTCACAATGAGAAGGACGAGGATTCCTCTAGGTCTGAAAAGGATATAGCTGCTGAAGGATTATGCTCTTTAGGGCAAACTTTGTCTAGTAAGAAATATGTGGCATCACCTACTGCCAATGCTTCACAGTCTAAGAAGCATGATTCTACAAATAAGGTGATTGACCTAGAAGATGAGAGTTCAGATGATGAAGATGATAGCTTGCTTCATCACTTGAAGCCCGGTGTGGCTAAGAGGATGAAGACTAGAAAGGGTAGGTCTGTGGCTGAAATGATGACAGCCAAAACTGCTAAGAAGGCTACTGTTGCAGGTCCCTCAAAGTCTTGGAGCAAAGTGGAGGTGAAGAAGAGAAAAGTAAGAGAAAGTTCTGACTCAAATGAAGATGTTGAAGAAGATGTCCCTGACATCTCTCCTGTCAAGAGGACTACTGTTAGGAAATCCCTTGCAAAAGTTGTTGTTATACACTTGGATAATATTTCCTTCCATCTTGAAGATGGAGCATCAAAATGGAAGTTTGTAATCCAAAGACGGGTAGCTGTGGAAAGATAATTGGGCAAGGATGTTGTGGAGGTCAAAGAGGTCATGGACCTTATTAAAATTGCTGGACTAATGAAAACTGTTGCTGGGTTAGCTCAGTGTTATGAAGGACTGGTGAAAGAATTTGTGGTCAACATCCCTGAGTACATTGCTGAAAAAAACAACAAAGAGTTTTGTAAGGTGTTTGCAAGAGGGAAGTGTATCAATTTTTCTCCAACTGTGATCAATAAGTTTCTAGGAAGAGGAACAGAAGGTTCATATTAGAAGCCACAGACAATGAGGTCTGTAGGGAAATAACTGCAAAACAGGTCAAGGAGTGGCCTAGCAAGAAACATCTCCCTGCTGGAAAGCTAACTGTGAAATATGCTATCTTGCAAAAGATAGGGTCAGCAAATTGGGTACCAACCAATCACATCTCTACAATCTCAAATGCCCTTAGAAGGTTCATCTTTGCTGTTGGAACCAAGCTGAAATTTGATTATGGTAGATTCATGTTTGAACAAATTGTCAAACATGCTTCTACAAATGCAGTGAAGCTGCCCATAGCTTTTCCCTCAATGATTTGTGGGATAATCCTGAGCCAGTAACCTGGAATTCTGAGCACAAATTATCTTCCTAGTAGAAGAAAACCTCCTCTATCAGTTCATTACAAATTGTTTGAAGGCAGCCATGTCAATGACATTGTCATGACATCTGCTGTGAAGAAGCCAGCCTCACAAGGTGGTCTTATTGCTGAACTGAAAGAAACTTGTAAGGAGTTGGATACTGGGATAAGGGTATAAATAGCCAGGAAGGAAGCTTTGGAGGCTCTGATTGAAAGCTTGGACCAAGCTGGTAGAGATAATGTTGGACAGGCCAAGGAAACAGAAGCCCAAACCTCTAGTGAGAGGTCTGAATCTCAAGATGAATCAAGTGGCAGTTCTAGTTCTGAAGCTGATGAAGATGCAAGCTCCTCTGACTAAGTTTTGTTGAAATTGTCCCCCACTGTTCTGATGGTGTGTTGTGATGGATGTTCTTTTGGTGGTTCTTTTGGCAGTCATGTTTTGATGCCTTGATGTATTTTTTTTTTGGGTTCTTTTTGATTTCTCTGGATTTTTATCTCAGCTTGTTAAGTTGTGTATGTTTGTGGTTCTGTAACACCTAACAATATGTTTTGACATTCTATGTGACATTTTGTTTGACTAATAGACATTTATTTTGTCTCATTGGTCTCTTTGGTCTCTTTTGGCTAAAAAGGGGGAGAAGTAGCTAAAGGAGTTGTAGTTATGCTATAAACAGATGACAGATGATGTTGAAGAGGATGTATGTTGGAGATAATCTGTGTAGTACAAGTAGCTATGCTATAAACAGGTTACAGGTGATGTTGAAGGAGATGTCTGTGTTGAGCAGACTGAGGGGGAGAAGGAGCACAAGCGCACGTGTGTTTAATATGTATTTACTAGTTGTTATTTTAGCTAGTAATGTGTGTTTTAATACTTCTGCTGCTAAATTACTGATGTGATTATTCTCTTGTGAACAAATGGTATGATGTATGTTTTAGCCAAAATTTGCCAAAGGGGGAGTTTGTTGGTTCTATGTGTTGGCAGCAATTTTGGTAAAACCTAGAGTGTTCATAAGTTGTCACAAGTGTTGTCTTGACATAAGATAACATGTTCTTGTAGGGTGTTTAAAATGTGAATGTGCAGGATTTTACTGAGATGTCAGACCCGATGTCATGAGATCTGTATACAGAACATTCAGTCTGAATGTTATGTATTGTGTGATTGCGTTTTTTATGCTAATCTATGTGTGATGATGTAATGATTAAACGCGCCTTCAATCAGTAATTAAAACCAGATTGACTTATTTTCCAACAAGATATAATCAGCTGTCATGAGAAGATATGAATGGAAAATAGTTTTAGGGTTTTGTGATGTCCAAGCCCAACCAAACACTTCTATAAAAAGGGCATGGAATACCTGGTTTTAACACACAAGAAATAACGAACGAAATATTGAGAGAGAATAAGGGTTGTAGTCTTGTGTGGTCGTGTGTATTGTGAGCCATTCTTTCGTCCATAGATGATTGAATTGGACTGACTTTTGAGTTGTAATTTGTCCACTCTAAGCTTTGAAGCATGAGTGTGTGTTTACTTGGTTGAAGCTTTTAAGCAAGATCAAGTATGTGTTCTTAAAGAGTGTCTTCTTTTCATTGTAATATTTGTTTTTACATCACTGCTGTGATTGAGGGGGAGTGAGTAGGGCCTCATATCTAAGAGTTCTTAGATAGAAGTCACACGGGTAGAGATTAGGTGAAAAGACTGTAACTTGAAGTTGTTTACTGAGAGTCTTTGAACTAATTCTGTTTAGTGGATTTCCTTCCTGGTTTGGTAGCCCCTAGACGTAGGTGAGTTTGCACCGAACTGGGTTAACAATTGCTTGTGTCACTTGTATTACTGTTCTTTATCTTTTATCCTGTTTATATTGTTTAGATATTAGTGTCGTGACATTACCTTCGACCTTTCATATCTGATACCAGAATTTCAAGGAAAATATCGATAAAACCTTTAGAAAATAGAATAATGGTCGTCGTAACCATATTCGGGTTCGGGACTCGATTACGCAAGAGGAAGGTATTATCACCCCTCACGTCCAGATTAGTGATAGTGACTCTGATTCAGTCACTAGCCCTGCGACGCACACGGATTCCAGTTCGACTAGTTCTGGCTTTAGTCTTTCTTCAGATTCGTTGCCTTTGCAGGATTCAAGGGGACCAGGAGATGTTGGCATCACAAAAATCCAGCCTCCTCCAACTACTCCTCTGCCAACTACTTCCCCTTCATCTTCCCAGGGACTGGCAATAAATCCTTCTGCTCTAGAAGCAATTTCTAGGCTTCGCGGCCTAGTAAGATCACGTGATGCTTCTTCAGATTCTGAGCAGCTTCACCATTCTGATAAGATAGGTTCTGAAGTGACAAAGGTCAAAGCTCTGATGGACAAGGTTCGTTTTCACGCTTTGAATCCAGATCTACCCCATGTGCTTATGAGTGAACCTATTGTCGGCCCAGAACTCTTGCATGTGCTTGCCCAACTCACAGAGCTTCACCTTTCTGAGTATGCTAAGTGTGTGATGGCCGCTTTAGAAAAACTTCTGGTTCCCATGTTGCGTCATCTCGACAACGTTAGGGAAAATGAACACCAGATTGTAACTACAGAGGCCTTTGTGAAGGAGAAATGGGAGCTGGTGATGAAAGCCAACGAAGAGGTCACCAAAATGCTGGGAAAGATTGAGGAGAAGAAAAAGGAATTGGCCTCCAAACAAACAAGAGCTTCTGAGATACGCCTCCAAATTGATGACCTTCAGCGTCAAATTGCTGCTCTGGACAGTGAATTGGAGTCAATTACTGAGGAGGAATCGTGTATTGTCGACAAGGTTATAAAGCCGGCCCAAGATACTGTGGAGCAGACCACCAACGATGCCTTGGCTATAGTTAAAGAACTTTCCAACGTTGAAAAGAAGCTTGAACAGCTTAAGGTCCAAGCCGACAACTTTGAATCTAAGTCTCTACACTACAACCTTGAGCTTCAATCATTTCAGTCTAGATTCGGTCAACTTTAACCGATTTTATTTTTTATGTAATATTTGAACAATGGCTTTTTTCCAATTTTGTATGCCACTATTTTATTTTCCAACACTGTGTATATTTTAATTTTCTGTGCTTTTATAGCTGGTTTCAAACATAGTTTTCTCCAACCAAGTTTGTTCGACAACCATTTAGCCTGTCGAAATCTTGACCTCTTGAAGGAGAGGCCTGTACTTTTTTAAGTATTTTCCATTTACCCTCAAGATTCGCCTATCTGGTGCCAACTCTTCGACTTCGTAGGCGTTATTAGAGAAAACCTGCAAAACCTTAAACGATCCTTCCTAATTTGGGGACCATTTGCCCAAGACTCTGTCATTTTTATCCATAGGCAAGATCACTCTCCAAACTAAATCGTCGACAGCAAACATTTTACCCTTCACCTTCTTATTGTAGGCTCTGGCGACTTTTTCTTCCTGTCTTTGTAATGAATCTAAGGCTAACATTCTTTTCTCATCTAACTCGACCAGTTCGTCTGCCATCATGCTCCAATAATCTTCAGAAGGTATTTCATGTTGCCTCTGGATTCTGACTGCACGAACATGAGTCTCTACTAGTAACACTGCATCATGCCCATATACTAGTCGAAATGGAGTTATTCCGGTTGCTTCTTTTGGCGATGTTCGACATGCCCACAAAGCTTGATCTAACGTCTTATGCCAATTTCTTGGCTTCTTGCCTACATGTTTCTTTATTAGACTAATGATCACTTTATTGGCTACTTCGATCTGACCATTTACTTGTGTGTAATAAGGGGTAGAAGTCAATAATTTGATTCCCATCTCTTTTGTAAAATCTTGCATCTTTCGACCAGTAAAAACTGACCCTTGGTCGGTTGTAATTGTTTCTGGGATACCAAATCTGCATATGATGTGACTTTGGACAAAGTATATCACAACTTCGACCCATTTTGTGAAATAGTCGATACCGACCAAAACATACCTTTGTTGTTTCGACGAAGCTGGTTTTATTTCTCCAATCACATCTAATGTCCATAATGGCTTTTGTTTTGCTTTGGTTTACTTCAATACCTTTTTAATGCACCACAAAGCCAAGGAAATCACCCGCCTGCACACAAAAAGCACACTTTAATGGATTCATTTTCAATCCACATTTTCTCATCCTTAAAAAGGCCTCCCGGAGATATTCGACATGAGTAAGTCGACCATTTGATTTTATCACAATATCATCAATGTATACTTGCATGAAATCTTCAATAAAATCATGGAACATTGAGTTCATTACCCTCTGATATGTCGCTCCAGCATTTTTCAGGCCGAATGGCATGACAACCCACTCATATGTACCTAAGGCTCCTGGGCATCGAAACACCGTCTTCGGCACATCTTCTTATGCAATAAAAATTTGGTTATATCCAGAATAACCATCTAACATACTTAAATATTCAAAACCAACGGCAGAATCGACCAGCATTTTTGCTATGAGCATGTCATACTCGTCTTTGGGGGTGTCGCATCACGCGAAAAACCGGCGGGAAAACAAGAACAACAGAGCCGCCACCGTGCGTTATTTATCCCAAAAGAGGGAAAGGAAACGCTCAAAGTAAACCTGGGAAAGGAAAGGTCTCGCGACCAAAGAGAATGGGATCGGGAGTCGGTTATGCGAAGGGAAGGTATTAGCACCCCTACGCATCCGTCGTACTCGACGGGATCCACGCACAATAGAAAGGAAAATGGTTGCTAAACACTGCTCAAACACACACACACTGGCTGAAAGAGACACAAGAAAACAAAAGAGACTGACTCGGCAGGACATCGCATCCTGGGCCTACTTAGTCTATCAGGCATAGACATCAGAGTCAAAGTAGTTCGGACTGGGGAAACGACACATGCTCGCTAGGATGTCGCATCCTATGCATACGTATCTCCTTGGACGAAGGAGAATCAGAGCATTCGTAGCTCGGCTGACACGCACACAAACAGACACAGGCAAAGGCAAACGTGGAGCCCGAATGCCAATCACTGGACTTACATCAGCATCCGAACCAAAACACACAGGCAAAGGCAAACATGGAGCCCGAATGCCAATCACTGGACTTACATCAGCATCCGAACCAAACAAACCCACGATGGAACCCGAATGCCACTCGATGGACTTACATCAGCTTCCAAGCACACGACAACACAAAACAAAGACACAGGCGCCCGGAGAGATCTGCTCATCTCCTGCCTACGTACCTCATTTGGTATTAGGATCAGGGCGACGTAGTTCCCCTACAGAGGGAAAAAGGACTAGCCTAACCAGATAACAGAGGGAGACACAACTAGGGAGACTACGACTCGAGCCTAGATGTTATCATGCAAAATCATCCCTAAGTTAAGGTTTCTAGCTAACTTGCACAGGGAGCAAGCCTATCCTAAATATGACTTGCACAGGAAGCAAGCCACACCTAACTTGCACAGGAAGCAAGCTAAACTAAACCTGACTTGCACAGGAAGCAAGCTAAAGCAATCACACAAGCACAAGTAGCACACACTATATGCAAGCAATGGGCTCAAACAAGGTCAGGTTTTAGTCGAGGGGTCATATCAACCTCAACAAACAAACCACTGGAACTGGGTAGTGTTAGCTCTTAACCTTGCCATTGAGGGGCTAAGGTGAAGCTGATGAAAGGTGGGTGAAAATGAGACTTCACAGCTCTTGTCCCTGGCCTGGGAGAGCTTAAGACAAGAATGTGTGGGTTCAGAAAGGGGGAGCCCTTCTACACATTTGAAACTGACTCAACTGTACACTTGTACAAGATCTTGGGTTTGTATCTGCAATGCATCAACACAGTGGTGTGAGCAAAGCAGATGACACACAGAATAGCAGGGGATAGATTGCATATCCCTTGGGTTCTGCCAATTGCCTCTTCACTTAGGAGGTCTTTGACTCTATACAAGGACAAAGGTAAACAGTCACAAACATTGCCTCTTAAGGAGGACTTCAGACAGTTGCCTGGCCAAGTAACAGGCCAGGTCTTCCAGACTACATGAAGTAAAGAAGTTATACCTCAATGCAAATTGCTTATCAAGCAAAGCAAAGCAAAAGTTCACAAGGAACTAAGCAACTAAAAGTACCTGAAACCAGTCAGACAACATTAGTACACAAGTCAAAGTTAAATCAAAATGAAACAAAGGTCAACAGTCAACACAAGCAGATAAATGTGCAATGCACAAAGCTCAAGGCATGTGAGCCAAGCAACCTACAAAACACACAAGTTAGTTCATGATAAACAATCAAACTTAATCAACTTGTATTGATCTCTTTGAAGCATTTGTTACTTAACCTGAAAAAACAAACTTAAATATGAGTAACAAGACCACTAGGACAAGCCTAGGGTCAAAAGGAGACAAAAAGTTTAAAACAGCAAGGGACAAGTGCCCAAAGTCAAGACAAATCAATCAAGAAGCAAACCCAAGTGGTTTCACATTCACATCATTCATCATTATCATTTCACAAACAAAATAGGTCAAAGCATGGCATGTGGAAGCTCATAGAAGTCAACAGCAAGACTCAGTTCAAAACCAATCATAAACAATTCCAAAAATCATCAAATAAATCATGATCAATCACAACCCACAGCATGGTAAGCATGTTAAATTTCAACTCATTTAGACAAGTAGAAGGTGGTCAATGAAAATCAGAAAGGCAAGGCAATTTTAGACATGCTCAAAGAAGTCAACCAAACATGTACCAACTTGAATAAATCATAAATCAGTGATAGCAAATGATAAATGAATGGGACTAACACCATGATAAACCTTAATATGTCTACTAATCACATGTCAAATTTCATGTCCATCTAATAAAGTATGAGAATTTCACAAATGAAATGGGAACATGTATCACAAAAAGTCAACATATGACCAAACAGGGGAGAAAAATCTCAAACAATTAGGAAATGCCACAAATAAATCCAAGAAAAATCACATGCAAACTAGACATACTCAAGTACTTTCATGCAAAAATTCAATCCAATTTGAGGTCAAGAGGCATGGTAAAGAAAATCAAGAAGTTGCACATCATTGGTGTGACACAAATTGTCACACCCTAATTCAAAAAATCATAACTTAATGACCAGAGATGATAAATTCACAAACTCTACACCAAAATCACCATGAATGTGTCTAGTTTAAGCACAAAAAATTTCAAGGCCATAGGATAATGCATCATCATTTCACAAGTGTTTTGGCAAAAGGTACAAGATATGAGCACATGAACAAAACCCTAGCACCAATTAAAATCCAACCATCCAAAAATTCAGGAAAAATCATGATAAAATACTAGAGACCATGCTGAGCATTTAGCAAAAATTCCCATGAAATTTGGATCACAAATGAATGATCTATGAATTTTGCAAGTTGAGCATATCAAATGAAATAAAAATTGAGAAAATAAATGATTTAATTGAATTTAAAACCGGAAATGGCATTGTGGTAATTATTGGGGAATTTAAATGAAACGGTGTGCATTGGATAGCCTGCATGGCAGCCAACGATTGGCTTCATGGCCCAGAAATTTGGAGGAACATGCAATGCAAGGGCGAAACGTGTTCTGGGCAGGGAACTAGGGTTCGTACGCTACAGTAAGCTTCATCTTCATCAACCAAATTCGAAAAAATTATTTTTCCAGAAATTCGAATGGGAAGCATCATCATGACCAGCAAACAACACACATCAACATTCCAAAAGCCATTTTCTATGAATCAAGCCCAGCATCATGAATCGAGCAAAAACATATTGGAGCAACAAACTTTAAATCATCATAACTTTCAGAATAGCCAACCATTTTCAATGATTCAAGTTTCAAAATGACCAGCACAACACACTCTGTCATAAGCATAGCATAGTTTTGTAAATAGAGAAACTCGAAAACTTACTTGATCTTGAAGAAAATGATGAAACAGGTGTTGTTTGGATGTATTGGCTCAAAACAGATGCTCCACTAGCTTCCACAAGGTGAATGGTGAAGAAAGTTTAGCTCAGCAACCCTTGAAATGGCTTAACTCGAAATCTGCCATTGATGAGCTCCTTTAATGCAGTCCATGAAGGAAGCTTTACAGTTGTGGAATGAGGTTGGCAAATGGTTCAATAATGATGATGAAGGATGCAAGGCTAACCAAGGCTCGAGTTCCTTTGAGGTTTTGGTCAGAAAATACAAGAATGAGAAAAATGGTGTTTTAGAGAAAATGAGATGTTCTGTTTGTAAATGGTGGCTGCTAGGGTTTAGATTGGCAGAAAAGAATGATATATATGCTGTTTAAGGTTGCTAAGTGGAATGCTAAACACAATTAGCTCAAATGAAGCAAGTTTTGTCATTTGCTAAAATTCCACCAACTTCACATGGGGTGTGTATGCTGCACGAATTTGGGCTTGCAAACATGTCCCAAATGACATTTCAGAACATTCCCAATTGGCCAAAATGATTAAAAATGATTATTTGGAAAAGTCAAATTTCAACCTCACTTGAAATTAATTCAAGCAAGTCCAAAAAGGCCATTTTGAATGGTGATGTTTTGGTGCATGATGATGACATTTTTGGAAAGAGGGGATCAAATGTGACTTGTAGGAAAAAACCCCACCCAATTTGGCCAAATGGTTTGAGAGATATGGCCTTTTGAAGTTCAAAAATTTTTGAAAATGAATTGATCATAACTTGCCAACCATACATGGGAATTGAGAGTTCTTGGACTTTTTGGAAATGGGAGAACAAGATCTTCAACTTTCATGTTGGGCAAAAATTCATTTGAAGCTTGTATCATGATGTAAGTTTGGGATCAAGAAGTTTCCATTTTTGGCAGGTTTCAATTACAGGTCCAGTTTCTATTTTTGGAAATTTCTTGTCTGGCTTCAAATTCTTACATGATGATGTTTGACATGTTATATGAAGACTATATGGACATGAATGAGACCTCTCAAACCAATTTCCACCATCAAATCACTGATTAAATGCACAGTTGACCAACAGTTGACTTTTTAGGGTTTCTGGTGAACTGAGCCATGACTGATGACTTCTGAACATCCAATCCTTGACCAAAACACTCCAAAAGGACCCCTAGGTCATGTGAACATGTTGGACCAACCCTAGGGCCTTGTCTCCTTGGAAATTACACTTGTTTGCTTGACTGACTGATCTCCTGACCAGTTTGACCTAATCTGTTTGATGATCTTGCACTTGGGGCAAAGGACAATGCAATGTTATGCAGTGGCCTATGTTAAATGTTAATGACCTAATAATGAAAATGTATGTACAATGATAGGTGCAAATTTGAGGTGCTACAGCTGCCCCTATTCAATCAGCTGGGAACCCGAACGGATGATAGCAACGGCTGTCAGACTTTCAGGGTAAACAGGGATTGAATACCAAGAACCGTAGAAATTTGCACTCTGCCGGATATGATACAAGAAGAACCACGTCATTTACTGATGACGCCTGCAATTGACAACTTCAGAAAAGCGAAACCATTTACCAATGGTTAGAAACTGGAAACTTGATATTTACCGATATCAACTTCAGCAAGACCATTTACCGATGGCTGCTGGGAAACAACTCTGATGTAAAAGGAAGCAAGACCATTTACTGATGGCGGCTTCAAAGAAAACTTGACATTTACCGATATCAACTTCAACTTGACCATTTACCGATGGCTACTGCAACTTGACCATTTACCGATGGCTACTGCAACTGGGGATCCGATATTTACCGATATCGAAGAAAATGGGGCCATTTACCGATGGCGGATAAAACTGGGCATTCAATATTTACCGATATCGAAGCATACGGGGCCATTTACCGATGGCGTCTCCACTTGGGGAGGAACAAAATCTTTGTGGTGTAATCAGACAAGACGTTTACCGACGACTTCTGGGGATCTTGATTTTATCAACAAGGAAACAAAGCATGACCAGACATTTACCGATGACTGGGATGAGACTCGACGTTTACCGACATCGAAAGATGATGTTTACCGACATCAAAACAAACGACCAGACATTTACCGATGACCGGGGAACACTTCACTAAGGGAAAAAACAAATGTTTGCAACTGGAAACCAGATAGGACATTTACCGATGACTCTACTGGGGATCTCTAGCTGGGGATTATCAGACATTTTACCGATGTCTGCAGAAAAGACTCGATGTTTACCGACATCAAAAAATGACCAGACATTTACCGATGACTGGGGAGAAAACCCGATGTTTACAAACACCGAAACAATGGTGTTTACCGACACCAAAAATGATGACCAGACATTTACTGATGACTGGGGAGAAAACCCGATGTTTACAGACACCGAAACAATGGTGTTTACCGACACCAAAAATGATGACCAGACACTTACCGATGACTGGGGAGAATACCCGATGTTTACAGACACCGAAACAATGGTGTTTACCGACACCAAACAAAGAAACACACGCGGGTGCTGGCATGACACTTACCGGTATCACAAGAACGACATCTTAGATATGTCAAGGCAAGGTTGACCACTTGCTGGGGGTCTCACTGGGGAGAAACAAACTTTCTGTCGCCAACGGGTGAGGTAATAAACCTCTGTGGGGATATCAATCCTGAATGCTGTTAAGAGCAACTGTAGCAGACTTGCTGTGCTGATGTTGAATGAAATGATCCGCCTCTGCCGGGGATACGGTCTGGTGAGGTTAACACATGAATGCATATGTTTGAATTTTTCTATGGCGTAATGCTCCATATTGAATGGGAATGCTACGCAGTTTGAGGATGCAATGATCACTAAAATGCAAAAATGCAAAAATGATGAAAAACTCCGGCTGGGGAGCCAAAACTGATCGGGTACTCCAACTCTACGGGGAGACTCTGCAGGGAGAGCAACGACTTCTCACTCATGTTGGAGAATAGCACTGCTGCTGGGGAAAGGTAAACTTCGCTGGGGATATCCTTCATAGGACCTAATCCACTCGGGGACTCCGCTTGAGGGAACAACCAATACAACGCTGGGGACGAACCAAAACGACTGCGCTGAGGAGTAAACAAAGCCACTCGCTGGGGAGTAATAAGACGACTTGCTAGGGACAACCTGGTGACTTCACTGGAGGAAAGCCAACCAATCCACAAATAGGAAAAAACTTTGCTTTGGGAAATAAGAGCTATTCCGCTGGGGACGACCCATCCAGTCCACAGATAGGATAACTGCTGGAGATAAATTTCAATGAACCTGCCTCACTCGGGGAGGAAATCGGCAAATACAGGCCTGCTGGGGATAGGCAATCCTTGGATCTGCTGGGGAATAGAAGGCACTATCCACAGACGTCTCCGTAGGGGAACATAGCTCTGATAGCTTCCAAACCTGCTTGGGGAAAATATCTGCTGGGGAAACGTCCTCACAGACGCCAACCCGAAAAACAGCACAACAAAATGCCCCAGGGATACATGGACAAGATACGCTCAAGTGTCCTCAACATTCAAAATGATTTTCAAATGTTTTGTCACTTTTGCACGTTATTGTGTAGCCTTCATGTTCTTATATGCAATGCTTATCAAAAATTCGGACATTTTTGCAAACAAAACAGTAAAAAAATAAAAGCAAAAGAGCCATTTATCTGAATAACGACTTTTATTGATTGAAAATGTGCCTGAAAAGGCAAATACATTGGGAAGCAATTCCTAGAAAGAGGTAATTGCGCGTAAAAGGAAAAATCTATCCTAATGGCAATGTGAACACGGCATCCACTATTTCCCAATTCTGTTATAACTCACAGATCATCAGTTTTCCTCCCAACTCCTTGCTTTCTGAGAAGAATGACTGGACGGATCACATCTTTCGAGATGGCAGACGACAAAGCTCGATGAAGTACAGACAACTCAGACTGTAGTCTTCGCTTTAATCCCTCTTTTGGCTGGATCGCCCTTTCGGGTTTTCAATCCACCGGGATACCCATTTTTGCCTAAGCCGCCCTTGCGGGTTTTCGACTTACCGGGTGTACAAATTCTTTTCATTTTATCCCTAATTTTTGCCCGAACCTTTCCTTTCTGTTTTTTGGTTCGCCGGGATGCCCATTTTTGCCTGGACTCTTTTTTTTCTTTTTGTCCAACGGGTCAATTTATGCGAAGTATTTTTTGACTACATCTGAGTTAACAGGAGACGGAAAGTCTTCACCATCCATAGTTGTAAGCATCAAGGCTCCACCGAAGAATACCTTTTTCACAACATATGGACCTTCATAATTAGGAGTCCACTTGCCCCTGTTATCTGCACCGGGAGGGAGGATCCTCTTCAAAACTAGATCACCGATCTGATAGCTTCGAGGACGCACTTTCTGATCAAAGGCTCGCTTCATCCTTCGCTGATACAACTGTCCATGGCATACAGCTGCTAGCCGTCTCTCCTCGATAAGGCTCAACTCGTTAAACCTTGTTCGAATCCACTCGGCTTCATCAAGCTTGACATCTAACAAAACTCTTAGAGAAGGGATCTCCACTTCAACAGGTAGGACAACTTCCATACCATACACAAGGGAGTAAGGGGTTGCCCCAGTCGACGTACGTACTATGGTACGGTACCCATGCAAAGCGAAAGGCAGCATCTCATGCCAATCCTTGTACGTAACGACCATCTTCTGCACAATCTTCTTGATATTCTTGTTTGCCGCTTCTACAGCACCATTCATCTTCGGTCTGTAAGGAGAAGAATTGTGATGTTCAATCTTGAAATCTTTACAAAGCTCTTTCATCATCTTGTTATTGAGATTCGAACCATTGTCAGTGATGATTCTCTCAGGAACTCCATAACGACATATGATTTCTTTCTTGATGAACCGGGTAACCACTTGTTTGGTAACGTTAGCATAGGAAGCTGCTTCCACCCATTTGGTGAAATAGTCAATTGCTACCAAAATGAAGCGATGTCCATTCGAAGCAGTAGGCTCAATCTTCCCAATCATATCAATGCCCCACATGGCAAACGGCCAAGGCGAATTCATGACATTCAGAGGGCTTGGTGGTACATGCACCTTATCAGCATAAATTTGACACTTATGGCACTTCCGAGCATACTTGAAACAATCGGATTCCATAGTCATCCAGTAATAACCCGCTCTCAACAATTTCTTAGCCATTGCATGTCCGCCGGCATGAGTACCGAAGGAACCTTCATGAACTTCCTGCATTAACATGTCCGCCTCGGGTCTGTCCACGCATCTGAGCAAGACCATGTCAAAGTTTCTCTTATACAGCACATCATCCTGATTCAAATAGAAGCTTCCAGCTAGCCTTCTCAGGGTTTTCTTGTCATTCTTCGACGCACCTTCAGGATACTCCTGAGTCTTGAGGAAGTTCTTGATGTCATAATACCACGGCTTCTCATCAATCACAACAGACTCGGCTGCAAACACATACGCAGGCCTCTCGAGTCGATTCACCGCAACATGTGGCACATGATTCCACCAATGAACTTTGATCATAGACGACAAAGTAGCCAAGGCATCAGCCATTTGATTCTCATCCCGGGGGACATGATACAACTTCACCTTCTTGAAGAACGTCAGTATTCTTCTGGTGTAATCTCTATACGGAATCAAATGCGGCTGGTTCGTATTCCAATCTCCATTGACTTGATTGACCACTAGAGCTGAATCTCCAAATATATCAAGAGTTTTGATCCTCAGATCAATGGCTTCTTCTATCCCCATGATACAAGCCTCATACTCAGCTTCGTTGTTGGTGACGTCAAACGTCAATCTGGCAGAAAAAGGTATATGAGCACCTTTGGGATTGATCAGCACCGCACCCACACCATTGCCGTTCATATTCACAGCCCCATCAAACATCAGTGTCCATTTGTCATCCGGATCCGGTCCTTCCTCGACAAGAGGCTCTTCGCAATCTTTCATCTTAAGATACATGATGTCTTCATCAGGGAATTCAAACATCATAGGCTGATAATCTTCAATCGGTTGCTCGGCGAGGTAGTCTGACAGAATACTACCTTTGATGGCCTTTTGTGACGTGTACTGAATATCATATTCTGTTAGAATCATCTGCCAACGAGCAACGCGTCCGGTGAGAGCCGGTTTCTCAAAGATGTACTTCACTGGATCCATCTTAGAAATCAATAAGGTAGTATGGTTCAACATATACTGCCTCAGTCGGCGAGCAGCCCAGGCCAAAGCACAGCAAGTTTTCTCGAGCAGTGAATATCTTGTTTCACAGTCGGTAAACTTTTTGCTAAGGTAGTATATGGCATGCTCTTTTCGACCAGACTCGTCATGTTGTCCCAATACACACCCCATCGAGTTCTCAGTCACTGACAGGTACATTATCAGAGGTCTCCCTGGAACTGGAGGTATAAGGATTGGAGGTTTCTGTAAATACTCCTTTATCTTGTCAAAAGCTTTCTGACAGTCATCATTCCACCTGATTGCTTGATTCTTTCTTAGCAATTTGAAAATTGGTTCACACGTGGCAGTTAGGTGAGATATGAACCTTGCAATGTAGTTCAATCTCCCTAAAAACCCACGGACTTGCTTCTCCGTTTTCGGTTCAGGCATCTCTTGAATAGCTTTGACTTTTGCTGGATCAACCTCAATCCCTTTCTCACTGACAATGAAGCCTAAAAGCTTCCCTGATCTCACCCCAAACGTACACTTGTTCGGATTCAACCTCAGCTTGAACTTTCTCAACGGTCAAACAGCTTCTGCAAATTAACCAGGTGCTCCTCTTCTGTCTGCGACTTCGCAATCATATCATCTACGTACACTTCAATTTCTTTGTGCATCATGTCATGAAAAAGAGTCGTCATTGCCCTCTGATAGGTAGCACCAGCATTCTTTAGCCCAAATGGCATCACCTTATAGCAGAACGTGCCCCAAGGTGTAATGAATGTCGTCTTTTCCATGTCCTCTGGCGCCATCTTGATCTGATTATATCCAGAGAAACCATCCATGAAAGAGAATACCGAGGATTGAGCCGTATTATCAACCAATACGTCAATGTGAGGTAATGGGAAATCATCTTTCGGACTCGCTCTATTCAAATCCCGGTAATCGACACACATTCTGACTTTACCATCCTTCTTCGGCACAGGAACGATGTTGGCCACCCATGGGGGATAACTCGTAACAGCCAAAAAACCTGCATCCCACTGCTTCTGAACCTCTTCCTTGATCTTAGTTGCCATATCAGGACTCGTTCTACGAAGCTTCTGCTTGACCGAAGGACATCCTTCTCTAAGAGGTAATCGATGCACCACAATGTCTGTATCTAACCCAGGCATATCTTGATATGACCAGGCGAATATCTCCACATATTCTCTCAGCATCTCAATCAGCCTCCTCTTGACAGAGTCCTCTAAAGCAGCCCCAATCTTGATTTCTCTTTTGGCGTCCTCAGTACCCAAATTAACAACCTCCAACTCCTCCTGATGAGGTTGGATGACCCTTTCCTCCTGCTTCAGCAATCTGACCAATTCTGCAGGAAGTTCACAGTCTTCCTCACTCTCCTCTTCAGCTTGGTAGATGGGGTTGTCGAAATCATACTGAGCCATAACAGAACTGTTCATAGTGAATGCCATAAGATCGCTTCTGCATGTTTAATGCTTTGTTTTAGAAAAAGAGTTCAATAAAGTCACAAAAAAAACAAAAACATTGCCATTTTTATTGTTTTTTGAAAAAAGATGAAAACAAAAAATAGAAAGACAGGGATCACAAAGTTTGATTGCAAAAATGTCCTTCATTAATGATAATCATTAAAACATGATGAGGCCCTACAACGAATCACTACGCCTTGGGCAGATCGTAGGATTTTCATGCAAAATGACAAAACAACAGAAAATTACTCTGTCAGAAGAGTAACTTGAACCACTTCTTCAGCCGTCCAGTTGTTGATACACCCCCCTGGTGCACACGGGCGAACCCAGTTGTCTAGATCGCAGTCACTGTCACAGTCTTCACTTCCGGTTGCAGAGACGTCGCCATGATTCATCAGCCCAGCGCTGGTAAAGGTACTCGGACCCGCTTGACCAATCCGCTCTGCTTGGAGAGGCTCATAACCAACGCCAAATTTGTCTTCTTTGACAGGCAAGTCCACCATCTTGCCCCAGCCTTCAGCTTTGCCAGAATCAACAACCTCCTTAGCCTGCTTGTAAGAAGTAATCGAAGCACCCGGCTTCCTCTGATCAGCGTACGCCACTTTCTCAAGAGCCACAGTCTCAAACGCCTGGCATAAGGTTTCAAGGATCTCGCCATCCACCTCAACATATTTGAACGAGGATAGATGACTCACCAGAATCTCTTCTTCACCGCACACGGTCACAATCTGACCGTTCCAGACATACTTGAGCTTTTGATGGAGAGTCGACGAGACTGCCCCTGCTGCATGAATCCATGGACGCCCCAATAAACAACTATAGGCGGGCTGGATGTCCATAACATAGAAGATGGTATCGAATACCTCAGGACCTATCTTCACAGGCAAGGTAACTTCCCCACACACAGAACGTTTGGATCCGTCGAAAGCACGAACGATCAGGTCACTGGGAGTAAGCACAAACCCTTCCACATCAATCTTCTTCAGAATCTGCTTAGGCAGCACATTCAGCGACGACCCGGTGTCTACCAATACGTGAGACAACACTGCCCCCTTGCACTCCATGGTGATGTGCAAGGCTTTGTTATGGTCTCGCCCTTCAGGCGTTAAGTCCAGGTTGGTGAATCCTACACCATGCCTGGTGCTCACATTGGCCATCACACCCTCCAGTTGATTGACAGAAATCTCCTGAGGCACGTAAGCCAGATTCAACATCTTCAGCAAGGCATTACGGTGTGCCTCACAGCACAACAACAGTGAAAGTATAGAAATCTTGGACGGAGTTTGATTCAACTGATCTACAATCTTGTAGTCACTCTTCTTGATTATTTTCATAAACTCCTCCACGTCCTTCTCAAATGACCCCTCAGGCGCCTCTTTCTGAACAGGTTCTTCCTCAACCACAACTTGCTTACCCTTTGCTTTGGCGAGAGCCTCAGCATTATTGTCCCTCAAAGGCTGCGGTGCGAACAGACGACCGCTTCTAGTGAAACCTCCTGGACCCCCTACATTATCCACAGCCGGACCAACAGTTGCAGGAACTCTATTCGGTAAACCAATTATCACTGGAGTTTGATTCACTGGTCTCATCTGACTTTCAGCCCTTCTGTTACTGCGGTATGCATTATCATACTTCCACAGCACGGCTCTACTATTCTCAACAGCCTTTCTTCCAGACGCAACGATAGTAGTTGGAGCACTGATGGTTACAGGCACGGAAATGGTAACTGGGGTACCATTTGTTGCAGGTGCACTAACGACCCTTTGTCCACGTCCTTCAGACGGTTTAAAGTAAATGGTGATAGTTGACACTGTCCCACGATCTTTTACAGCCCTACTGAATTGCAAACAACCTTCATCCATCATACCCTGGATACCGGCCCTTAACTGGTCGCAACCATTCTCAGATTCTGCACAGCCCAAACAATCCTCATCACAGCCCGAGTAGACACCCCCATTCAGCAGACGGCCCTTCACAACTAGCAGAGAAATCTGAACATCATCAACATTAACAACCAGATCTTCAGCTTCTTTCCCCTCAATATTGTTCACTCTATGCCCACCATGCTGAGGCATAGGGTTGTTTACGACGTTAGGCACTGGAGCGAAGTTGATCGCCTTGGCATCGATCAAATCTTGGACCTTGTGCTGGAGAGCCCGACACTTCTCAGTATGATGCCCTGGTGCCCTAGAGTGAAAGTCACAACGGACGTTGGCGTCGTACCCAGGAGGCAATACTGTAGGCGGAGCCATTGTACGCAACTCAACCAACCCCAACCTGAGTAGTTCGGGCAGCAGTTCGGCGTACGACATGGGTAGCGAATCAAAACGTCGATCAGGCATCCTTTGTCTGGGCTGATACGGACGTTGCTGTTGTTGTTGTTGTTGCGGTTGTTGAACTCTTTGTTGTTGTTGTTGACGAGGTTGAGGTGCCGGAATGGTTACTGCAGCAACTTGACGGTATTCACTTCTGCTCTGATCTCTGTGGTGTTGAACAGCATTAGTTTCACCCTCTCTTCGACGAGGTGCCCCAGCAAACGGCTTCTTAGAAGAAGAGGAACCAGCATCTTGGATCTTCCCAGTTTTAATCAAGCTCTCAGTCCTCTCTCCACAAATGACAACATCAGAAAAACTACCGAATGGGCAGCTCCCCATCCGGTCCATAAACACACCCTGAAGAGTACCGATAAACATATCTGTCAACTCCCTCTCCAGCATAGGGGGTTGAACTCTAGCAGCCAGTTCACGCCACCTCTGGGCGTACTCCTTGAAGCTCTCTCCGGATTTCTGACATAGACTCTGCAGCTGAGTCCGGCTAGGCGCCATGTCCATGTTATGTTTATATTGCCTCAAGAAGGCCTCACCCAGATCCCTCCAGCATCGGATCGAATCTCTCTTTAATTCCATGTACCAGTCCAAAGAAGCCCCAGATAGACTATCTTGGAAAAAATACATCCACATCTTTTCATCATCGGTATACGCAGAGATTTTTCGATAATAAGCCTGCACATGGGTGCGAGGGCAAGAAGTACCGTTGTATTTATCGAAGGACGGTGCTTTGAACTTGTAAGGGATTCTCAAACCTTCCACCAACCCCATATTGGTAACATCAAAACCGAGAGAATTTTGACATTCCATAGCCCGGATCTTCTCAGCAAGGGCATCAACTTTACGATCCCTCTCATCAACCCTTCCCAGAACGTCTTCGTCTTCACTGAGCAGAGTGAACATATCCTCTTGTCTGTCAACAATCGGAGCAGGATTACGGGCCGGGGCACGGACCGCTCTGGCATTAGCGGCATCTGGAGCAATAGGTTGACCGTTGATTCGAATACCCCCCAACTCATCACCTACAGCATAGTTGTTGATGGGTACAGCAGCAGCAACATTATTATCATTGACCGGGCCTCCCTCTGGCGGAGCATGGTTGACCGGTGGAATTGCAGCCTCTTGTCTCTGAACCAGGGCTCGAAGTTCTTCTTGACCTTGTGCAACCCCTTGCATCATATTCATGAACTGGGCCATGTTAGCCTTCATCTCAGCCAACTCAGCTTGAACTTGATCCATACCTCTCTGTTGATTCAGTCTTGTTGAGTAGCGGTGCGGACGTTGATCAGCTATCCTGCCTAAAACAGGAACCAGAGTGAGAAGTCACGACCAAGTACACCTGTTATGCAAAATGATATGAGTATGGTGCTAATGATGCGTATGATGCCCATGATATGTTCATTTCTCAGGCATTCAAAGAGCCTGAGTCATCCTCAAAAGATGGCAACCTGCAGCAAGAACAACACAGAAGCACAGAAACAACATACACGAGAGTGATGAGTACAAGGTGAAACCAACAACCTCATCTATATGAGTAACAGGATCATATAACAAAGTCGACAAAGAAAATCCAAACAATCGGAGTACAACAATGAATCCCATCCAACAAGCCTGGAGGTGATTCTCAACATACATATCAAAGATACAAGCTAAGACAAACGGCCTCCCGGAATGAGAGTCTTCAAGTACTGACATTGGTCTATCAACAGGTCACATTCTGAACATTCTGGCAAAAGAGTGATCTTCTCCTTCAGTTGTCGTCTAAGCTCTACCACTTCTCCTCCAAGGTGGTTCTCTGATGCCTGTCTCAAGTCTACTTCCTTCTTCAACTGGATGTCTTTATCTCTGAGTTGCTTCTCCAAGTCTCTGATCTTCTTCTGATAGGTGGCCTCAACTCTCTGCATCCTCAAGCACTCCCGGTGTTCTGCATCTAACATGCTCTCCACCTCCTCGTAGGATCTCTTCTTGCTTCTCAGTCCGCTAGCATCTTCTCCTCGCACCCCTCTGAGTTGATGAGCCAAATTCAACCTATCAGCTTTGGCTTTGTACAACTCCATCCGGGTATCTTGCTCCTTCTCTCTCAAACGGCGATTCTCCATCAGGGCTTGTTTGTAGTGCTCCGCAGGCACACTCTCAGCAAGGATCAAAGGTGGTTGCTCCTGCAACGGCTCCATCCTATCGTAGGGTAACAACAAAGTTCCTACTCTCTCCTTGACCCAATCAGTGTAATCAGGCATAGCAACGGCAAATTTCTTCCCTAAGACAGATCCATCCTTCACACCAATAGACTTCCAAGCTCTCCCTATCTGCTCCAATCTGGCCGGGTCACTCTGCTTCTCAAAATACACACTTTCAGCTACCTCAGCCTCAAGTGGTCTTCCCTTCATCACAAACCCCAACTGGCGAAGAGAAAGAACCGGGTTGTAATTGATGCAACCCCTAGTCCCTACGAGTGGCACATTACGGAATCCTCCACAGCTCATAATGACGTTACGCACATCCATCCGGTAAGATTGCCACCTGATATCATAGGAGGTAAGAGACATAACCCTCTGAGTCCACTTATGCGTGCTCTGAGCATCCACAAAAGGTCCACTGACTGGCAGGAGAGACAAGAACCATCTGAGCAAAAGCGGGAGACAACACCTGATAGCCCCACCCTTACCATGCCTACTGTGAATAGCATAGTAAGTGTCAGCCAACAGAGTAGGAACTGGATTTCCTCCAATGAAAATACTGACTGCAGCATAGTCAACAAAATTGGGCATACTCGGAAACAGGACGATCCCATAGATCATGACGGCCAACTGAGCATGAAAGGCTTCCCAACTTCCCTTCTCTGCTTCTTCTCTAGCTACCCTCAACAGAAACTTCAAAGGCAATCCTACAACATCCCCACTGGACTTCCAACTATCACTGACTTCCTTGATACCCAAATGGAGAGCTCTGGCAACAACTCTGAAATCAACCTCCTTGGGCACATCCAAGAAAGGAACCTGATACCGGACCGGGACACTCAGCAGAATGGAGTACTCCTCAAGAGTAGGCGCCAACTGATAATCTTGAAAGGTGAAACAATGAAGCTCTGGGTCGTAGAACTGTAGAAGAGTCTGCAACGGCACCGGATCGACTACCATCTTCAACAGTGTCAGAATATCTCCATACTGGTCAACAAACCCCTTCTGGTTACCACTGGTCATAAGGTTGCTCAACTCAATCAGAGACGTCAAAGGTTCACGGTGAAAGCTGTAGGAACAAGTCTTCCGCTTCAACTCTGGGACTGTTGCCATCTCTATCAGTGAACAAGCTCTGGAATGTACCTGAGAAATGATATGCATGCAGGGATTAGTTTTTTTTTCTTTTTTTCTTTTTTTCCTTCTCTCTCTTTTTTTTTATTGCGTATTTTTTTGAAAATAAACATGTTATGATGCAAATGATGCAGACAAGACTGGTTGGCTGTGTCTCTCGGAACACAGGATCAAAGCTTCGGCTTGAACTCGGAACCACAAATTCATCTGAAACCCAAAGTCATCTGAGACCCCAAACTTCTGAACCAATAGTCACCAACAGGATCACAAGTCACCAACAAGTCACCAACAAGTCACCAACTGTACCTGTAATAATGGTCATTCCCTCCCCACTCACGGGTGTCATCTAGGCCAGGGTGAGGTCGAGAGAAACGCAGCATAAATAACCTTTCGCAGAACATCATCATATACACACCCGAAGTATGTAACGATAATATCCCACCAGGGTCTGAATTGCTCGTGATATCAATGTTCCGCTAAGTGGCGCAATACCACCCGCTTCCCATGAATCACTCTATTCCTAAGTATCCTAGATTTCACTCATGGCCTGGGTATTGGGCCTTTTACCTCATGTAACTCCCACCCCAACAGAGAGAAACAGACAACCAGCCAGCCAGGTAAATAATGAATGAATGCAAACATTAATGCAAACAATAAATACAAACGATAAATGCACATATATACAAATGAATGCAATAAATAACAGCCAATAGCAACCAAACCCTATCCTAGAGAGCGCTAGGAGAGACTCGCTTAGGGAAGATGGACCAGCAAGAGGTCAACTTCTCTATATCCCCAGCAGAGTCGCCAGCTGTCGCATCACGCGAAAAACCGGCGGGAAAACAAGAACAACAGAGCCGCCACCGTGCGTTATTTATCCCAAAAGAGGGAAAGGAAACGCTCAGAGTAAACCTGGGAAAGGAAAGGTCTCGCGACCAAAGAGAATGGGATCGGGAGTCGGTTATGCGAAGGGAAGGTATTAGCACCCCTACGCATCCGTCGTACTCGACGGGATCCACGCACAATAGAAAGGAAAATGGTTGCTAAACACTGCTCAAACACACACACACTGGCTGAAAGAGACACAAGAAAACAAAAGAGACTGACTCGGCAGGACATCGCATCCTGGGCCTACTTAGTCTATCAGGCATAGACATCAGAGTCAAAGTAGTTCGGACTGGGGAAACGACACATGCTCGCTAGGATGTCGCATCCTATGCATACGTATCTCCTTGGACGAAGGAGAATCAGAGCATTCGTAGCTCGGCTGACACGCACACAAACAGACACAGGCAAAGGCAAACGTGGAGCCCGAATGCCAATCACTGGACTTACATCAGCATCCGAACCAAAACACACACAAGAAGGCAAACATGGAGCCCGAATGCCAATCACTGGACTTACATCAGCATCCGAACCAAACAAACCCACGATGGAACCCGAATGCCACTCGATGGACTTACATCAGCTTCCAAGCACACGACAACACAAAACAAAGACACAGGCGCCCGGAGAGATCTGCTCATCTCCTGCCTACGTACCTCATCTGGTATTAGGATCAGGGCGACGTAGTTCCCCTACAGAGGGAAAAAGGACTAGCCTAACCAGATAACAGAGGGAGACATAACTAGGGAGACTACGACTCGAGCCTAGATGTTATCATGCAAAATCATCCCTAAGTTAAGGTTTCTAGCTAACTTGCACAGGGAGCAAGCCTATCCTAAATATGACTTGCACAGGAAGCAAGCCACACCTAACTTGCACAGGAAGCAAGCTAAACTAAACCTGACTTGCACAGGAAGCAAGCTAAAGCAATCACACAAGCACAAGTAGCACACACTATATGCAAGCAATGGGCTCAAACAAGGTCAGGTTTTAGTCGAGGGGTCATATCAACCTCAACAAACAAACCACTGGAACTGGGTAGTGTTAGCTCTTAACCTTGCCATTGAGGGGCTAAGGTGAAGCTGATGAAAGGTGGGTGAAGATGAGACTTCACAGCTCTTGTCCCTGGCATGGGAGAGCTTAAGACAAGAATGTGTGGGTTCAGAAAGGGGGAGCCCTTCTACACATTTGAAACTGACTCAACTGTACACTTGTACAAGATCTTGGGTTTGTATCTGCAATGCATCAACACAGTGGTGTGAGCAAAGCAGATGACACACAGAATAGCAGGGGATAGATTTCATATCCCTTGGGTTCTGCCAATTGCCTCTTCACTTAGGAGGTCTTTGACTCTATACAAGGACAAAGGTAAACAGTCACAAACATTGCCTCTTAAGGAGGACTTCAGACAGTTGCCTGGCCAAGTAACAGGCCAGGTCTTCCAGACTACATGAAGTAAAGAAGTTATACCTCAATGCAAATTGCTTATCAAGCAAAGCAAAGCAAAAGTTCACAAGGAACTAAGCAACTAAAAGTACCTGAAACCAGTCAGACAACATTAGTACACAAGTCAAAGTTAAATCAAAATGAAACAAAGGTCAACAGTCAACACAAGCAGATAAATGTGCAATGCACAAAGCTCAAGGCATGTGAGCCAAGCAACCTACAAAACACACAAGTTAGTTCATGATAAACAATCAAACTTAATCAACTTGTATTGATCTCTTTGAAGCATTTGTTACTTAACTTGAAAAAACAAACTTAAATATGAGTAACAAGACCACTAGGACAAGCCTAGGGTCAAAAGGAGACAAAAAGTTTAAAACAGCAAGGGACAAGTGCCCAAAGTCAAGACAAATCAATCAAGAAGCAAACCCAAGTGGTTTCACATTCACATCATTCATCATTATCATTTCACAAACAAAATAGGTCAAAGCATGGCATGTGGAAGCTCATAGAAGTCAACAGCAAGACTCAGTTCAAAACCAATCATAAACAATTCCAAAAATCATCAAATAAATCATGATCAATCATAACCCACAGCATGGTAAGCATGTTAAATTTCAACTCATTTGGACAAGTAGAAGGTGGTCAATGAAAATCAGAAAGGCAAGGCAATTTTAGACATGCTCAAAGAAGTCAACCAAACATGTACCAACTTGAATAAATCATAAATCAGTGATAGCAAATGATAAATGAATGGGACTAACACCATGATAAACCTTAAGATGTCTACTAATCACATGTCAAATTTCATGTCCATCTAATAAAGTATGAGAATTTCACAAATGAAATGGGAACATGTATCACAAAAAGTCAACATATGACCAAACAGGGGAGGAAAATCTCAAACAATTAGGAAATGCCACAAATAAATCCAAGAAAAATCACATGTAAACTAGACATACTCAAGTACTTTCATGCAAAAATTCAATCCAATTTGAGGTCAAGAGGCATGGTAAAGAAAATCAAGAAGTTGCACATCATTGGTGTGACACAAATTGTCACACCCTAATTCAAAAAATCATAACTTAATGACCAGAGATGATAAATTCACAAACTCTACACCAAAATCACCATGAATGTGTCTAGTTTAAGCACAAAAAATTTCAAGGCCATAGGATAATGCATCATCATTTCACAAGTGTTTTGGCAAAAGGTACAAGATATGAGCACATGAACAAAACCCTAGCACCAATTAAAATCCAACCATCCAAAAATTCAGGAAAAATCATGATAAAATACTAGAGACCATGCTGAGCATTTAGCAAAAATTCCCATGAAATTTGGATCACAAATGAATGATCTATGAATTTTGCAAGTTGAGCATATCAAATGAAATAAAAATTGAGAAAATAAATGATTTAATTGAATTTAAAACCGGAAATGGCATTGTGGTAATTATTGGGGAATTTAAATGAAACGGTGTGCATTGAATAGCCTGCGTGGCAGCCAGCGATTGGCTTCATGGCCCAGAAATTTGGAGGAACATGCAATGCAAGGGCGAAACGTGTTCTGGGCAGGGAACTAGGGTTCGTACGCTACAGTAAGCTTCATCTTCATCAACCAAATTCGAAAAAATTATTTTTCCAGAAATTCGAATGGGAAGCATCATCATGACCAGCAAACAACACACATCAACATTCCAAAAGCCATTTTTTTATGAATCAAGCCCAGCATCATGAATCGAGCAAAAACATATTGGAGCAACAAACTTTAAATCATCATAACTTTCAGAATAGCCAACCATTTTCAATGATTCAAGTTTCAAAATGACCAGCACAACACACTCTGTCATAAGCATAGCATAGTTTTGTAAATAGAGAAACTCGAAAACTTACTTGATCTTGAAGAAAATGATGAAACAGGTGTTGTTTGGATGTATTGGCTCAAAACAGATGCTCCACTAGCTTCCACAAGGTGAATGGTGAAGAAAGTTTAGCTCAGCAACCCTTGAAATGGCTTAACTCGAAATCTGCCATTGATGAGCTCCTTTAATGCAGTCCATGAAGGAAGCTTTACAGTTGTGGAATGAGGTTGGCAAATGGTTCAATAATGATGATGAAGGATGCAAGGCTAACCAAGGCTCGAGTTCCTTTGAGGTTTTGGTCAGAAAATACAAGAATGAGAAAAATGGTGTTTTAGAGAAAATGAGATGTTCTGTTTGTAAATGGTGGCTGCTAGGGTTTAGATTGGCAGAAAAGAATGAATATATATGCTGTTTAAGGTTGCTAAGTGGAATGCTAAACACAATTAGCTCAAATGAAGCAAGTTTTGTCATTTGCTAAAATTCCACCAACTTCACATGGGGTGTGTATGCTGCACGAATTTGGGCTTGCAAACATGTCCCAAATGACATTTCAGAACATTCCCAATTGGCCAAAATGATTATTTGGAAAAGTCAAATTTCAACCTCACTTGAAATTAATTCAAGCAAGTCCAAAAAGGCCATTTTGAATGGTGATGTTTTGGTGCATGATGATGACATTTTTGGAAAGAGGGGATCAAATGTGACTTGTAGGAAAAAGCCCCACCCAATTTGGCCAAATGGTTTGAGAGATATGGCCTTTTGAAGTTCAAAAATTTTTGAAAATGAATTGATCATAACTTGCCAACCATACATGGGAATTGAGAGTTCTTGGACTTTTTGGAAATGGGAGAACAAGATCTTCAACTTTCATGTTGGGCAAAAATTCATTTGAAGCTTGTATCATGATGTAAGTTTGGGATCAAGAAGTTTCCATTTTTGGCAGGTTTCAATTACAGGTCCAGTTTCTATTTTTGGAAATTTCTTGTCTGGCTTCAAATTCTTCCATGATGATGTTTGACATGTTATATGAAGACTATATGGACATGAATGAGACCTCTCAAACCAATTTCCACCATCAAATCACTGATTAAATGCACAGTTGACCAATAGTTGACTTTTTAGGGTTTCTGGTGAACTGAGCCATGACTGATGACTTCTGAACATCCAATCCTTGACCAAAACACTCCAAAAGGACCCCTAGGTCATGTGAACATGTTGGACCAACCCTAGGGCCTTGTCTCCTTGGAAATTGCACTTGTTTGCTTGACTGACTGATCTCCTGACCAGTTTGACCTAATCTGTTTGATGATCTTGCACTTGGGGCAAAGGACAATGCAATGCTATGCAGTGGACTATGTTAAATGTTAATGACCTAATAATGAAAATGTATGTACAATGATAGGTGCAAATTTGAGGTGCTACAGGGGGTAGCAGCATTTAGATCTCTAAAGTCAATGCATACTCGTAAAGACCCATTTTTCTTAATTACTGGCACAATATTGGCCAACCATTCAACATACCTTGCAGTTTGTATAAATTTGCTTTTGAGGAGCCTTTCTATCTCTACTTTTATCTTTTCCATGATATCTGGTGCGAAACTCCTAGGCGTCTGTTTTACTGGCTTTCTTCCAACTTTTATTTGATGTTTTAGCTCTACCAAATCCCTACTTAAACCAGGCATTTCGTTATAATCCCAAGCAAAACAATCCTTAAATTCTTTAAGTAAAGATATTACCTCAGATTTTAACTCTTTGTCGATGTTAGCGCTGATGTATGTTGGCCTTTTGTCGCCATTTTCGCCAAGGTCGACTTCTTCTGAGGGGTTTTATGGTCGCATTTTTTCTGGCACCTTTGGATCTTTTTCAAATCCTAAAGGTTCATCGTCATAAATGCAGTCCAAATGTTGCATGTTGACGTTTCCTTTTGCCATAGCTGGCTTATCTGGAGGTTCTAGCTCAATAGCCAAACTATCTTCTTTCTTTAAAACATAGGCTTCAACAACCATGTTTTCTTCAGCCTCTAGGGCCGATTTTATTTTGTTCTCGGCAACGTATGCCGAAATCCTCTTTAGAGCTTCTAGCTCAGTCATCATCAGTGACATCCCCTCAGCCTGTCGGTCGGATATCTGCATAGGGTGGATCCTCTAAACGTTCCACATCCCAAATGAAGCCATGAGTTTCGTGCAAAGTTAGAGAAACAAAAGCTTCACTCATATTAGCATACACATCCTCAGCTGGTAAACAAGGAGAGATGTTAGCCAACTTCCTCTCGAATTCCTTCTTGTCGACATTGTTCACGTCAGCCAGGAAGTAGCCTTAATCTGCTTCAATGTTTTTGACCAATCCATCTTCTCTCCAAATTACCAATCTCTGATATGCTGAAAATGGTACAACTCTGACACCATGGAGCCATTCTCTGCCGACTAGCAAATTGTAACTTGGTTTGACATCTATTACCATGAACAGTGTCGGCCTAGTTATTGAACCAACAGTGATGTTCACCATGATCACACCCATGGTGTTTTTGTTTTTCCCCCGTAGTCAGATAAGACCACGTTGTTGGATCTAACATCAGTATCATACTTGTCAATTTTCTTCAAAATATGATGTGGCATGATGTTAACAGTAGCGCCACAATCTACCAACACTTTGTTGATAGTCACATCTTCTACTTTGGCCCTAATCAACAGAGGTTTCAAGTGACTCTTCATAGTCATTGTGGGCCTCTCAAAAATTACTTCTTGGCTCTCACCAGAACCATCATTCAACACAAAGTAACATCTTGGCTTATGTAACGCCATTTCCTCAGCGTCGACATCGTCTACCGAATCCTTCACCTCAGTCACACAATTATATTCTTCTGGTAGAATTGACACCACGTTGACTAAGATATCCAAACTTGCTTCTGATTCTGAATTGAAGTCATCAGTAACCTCATCAGAACATTTTTCACTTGGTCGACGGACATACTCCCTGATCTGTTCTTTTCCTGCAGTGTCGACCTTCACAATAACTCTTTTCGCAAAATCTTCCCCACTAGCCATGCCTTTCCCAACTATTCCTCTAGCAGCCTCTCTTTCAGCCTGCTTGCGACGCTGAAAACGTCTCCATTGAGTTCTGGACATGGGGTTCTTCCCCAAATAATTTTCAGAGACATAAGTCCTTTTATCAGACTTGCACTCACGCCTGTAGTTGATTGCCAAACCTCCTCTAACAGCAGCAACACCTTGTGGGGTTTCTTGTTTTCCCTGAGGCTTGATCCAGGTGCCTCTAGGAGCACTTTCCGATGGTACAAAGCTCCTAGGCCTTGCTTGAGCATTCTCCACAACCTTCCTTGGGATTCTTTCATTCTGGCGTGCTCTGTTCAGCCCACTTCTTTTGCTTTTTCCCAATTGTAGCTTCTGGAAATTTTCAGCAGCAACTTTGTCGGTGACAGCGCCACATCTAGGGCATAAACAGACTTGTGAACCCTTATTCTTGCAGCAATACAGGAAATCTACCAAATCTTCATCAGCCCTTGGATAGACTTCAGCTATGTCGACGTCTGGGCTTTCACCAGTTTCCTCTAGCATGTCGGTCTCATCATATTTAGTGATCTCGACCATATTGATCTCGACTGGCTCAACGAATAGAGCTTCCTCCTGGTGGAGAGGGTCAGCGTCGATCTTCATTTTGCGGCTAGCAAATTTCAGCCTGTCTTCTTGAATTGCTTTTTGAACCAGATCCCTGAAAAGATAATAATTAGAGGTATTATGACCAAGATAATTATGATACTTACAAAATCCTCTTTTCTGTCTTTGTTCTAATGGTGGTATTTTAGTACCAGGAGGCACCACCATTTGACCATCTTTAACTAACAAATCAAAAATTTCCTCACACTTTGTCACATCAAATGTATAAGTTTTTGAAGGGAATTTTGGATTGTTTTTGACAGGATTTTTCCCTTGTGCAGGAAGTAATAACCGACACTCATAAGCAGATCCTGGCTTTAACTCAGCCACGTCAATTTCTAATTCGGTCGATGAGGCATAATCAGCCTCATAGATTGGATCTATCGCATCGTAATCGACGAAAGCAATTTTTTCCTTCTTAGCCTTATTGTGTCTAACCTTTTCTAACCTTAGTTGTTCGAGATATCAAACTCTATCAGCCAATTGTGACATACTCTTTACAAAGGTTGGGTCTATTTTCTTCCTAATGGAATAATCTAACCCCCCAGCAGCCATCTGAACAAGTTCATGTTCTGGTACTTGCGTAAAGCACCTGGCCTTTAATGACTAAATCTATTCAAATAATCGTCAATACTCTCAACAAACCTTCTCTTAATGCTAGACAATTCTGCCAAACTGATTTTGGAGTATCCTTCGTAAAACTGTTCATGGAACTTCTTTTCGAACTTGGCCTACGAATCAATCAAACTTGGGGCCAAAGAAGTGAACCATGTGAAGGCATCCTTAGTCAAAGAGGAAGGAAAGTTTTTTACTCTCAAACACTCATTATGAGCCAAATCTCCTGACTCTGTTAAATATCTGGCAATATGTTCTATTGTCGACTCACCAGATTCTCCCTCAAACTTAGTGTATTTAGGCACTTTCATTCCCCTAGGTGCCTCGGTTTGGAGAATAAATTCAGCCAACAGGGAAGCATATAGTGGCCTTTGCAATGTGGCACTCATACCATTCCTAGCCATAATTCTTTCGACAATAGTTGTCAAATTATTTTCTACTACTAAGTCTTCTTGTCGATGTTGATCTATTTGATCAGCATCCTGATGTCGGTTAACTAACACCATCTGGTTACGTCCTGCTACTCCTGACTCAACGCCTTGATTTTGTTGGGGTCTAAGGATTTTCCCCTCATGGACTGTCTCATCTTTTGCTGCCCCTATCTCTACTTGAACATGAATGGTTTGCCTGACCACTTGTGCCATCTGTCGAGCCGGTGCCCCTAGGAAATTACACAAGCGTGTCAATTGATTAGCCACCTGCCTATTTGTTTCAGCAGATTCCTGTATAGGATTAAAAACTGTACCCATTTGATTAGTTAACATATTAACCAACTCATGATTACTATCATCCATTTGCTGCCTCAACACCACTATTGAAGTGTTCAACAGCGGCATGGTTCTATTCTGAGCATTATTCCTATTATGGGCATTGTCTGAAACCAGTGTTGCACTTGATGTTGACTGATATCCTGGCATTAAGGAATACGGCATTCCATAAAGAGGATCTGTGGTGCCAAAGCGAGGCACATAAGATCTGAACATTGTTATCGTTGATCCTGAACCTCCCGGTGGAGGTAAAGGAATTGATGCTCCAACCACACCCGTAGTCGACATCGTTGAGGTTTCACCTTTCATCAGAGGCAGAGTTGCAACCTGTGAAATTACTGTTTCCGTAGTGGATAAAGTCCTTTGTGGCACTTCATCTGTATTGGAGTTTGACATTTTCATAGTTTCTTGTGGCCTACTGTATAGTTTGCCACTTCTAAGTTTCATGCAATTGTGTCACTACACTAGCACTAGTCCCACTGGGTGTGCCATTTTGTTTACTGTGGAAATTGGTAAACAACCGATGGTCCTCCCTAAGCCTTAAAACTAAAGGTTACTTGCTGGATCAACCAGTTGATCCTAAGACATGTGCTAGTATAACAAGGTAACTTATTCAATTCGATAGACTATTAACTTTGTGAGAAACGGCTTCTGACAAAGTATTGAACAAGCACAGGTTTTTTCCACACGAAATGATGATGCCATAGCCTATGGGTGACTCGTGACCGACAACACTATAACAATCAAAAGACATACACAACGAACACGCTTTTGGTGAATTCTATTATCGTAATAGAATTAGTGTCGACAGCGTAGACGACAACGTAAAATCATAATTCAAACGTAAATGAAATTAAAACAAAGTGTTCAACGGGAACAATTGAAAAATAAGGAAGTTGAATTGAAGTAAATGTGGTGATTCACGTACATAGCACTCTTAAAAACTCTTGCTTCCTCGCGCTGGGAATGTGAAGTTTTTTACAAGTGATTTTGGTACAAAGTGAACACCACGAGTCCTCTGTGGGATCCCCTATTTATAATGAACTAAAGGAACTGTCTACAAGCAAAACTACTAAAAAATAACAGACGTCGTGCCACACGATCTAAAAACTGCTCCATATTTTGGCGCTTATTCTCCTTGTAACTGCTAGTCATTTTGAATTTCAAACTTATCCCGCTCAGGTATTTCTGTCGACACTATCTCCTATGTGCTTGATACAACCAAGAATTTCATAAGTCCCAATCTCTAGTTTAGTCGACAGAACGGATTTCGACCAAACATGATTCTTCTGTCGGTTTCATCTTCTGGTAGCTTGTGTTTTCACCGTTCTTGCTTATCTTGGGCTCCGCTTTCTTTCAGACCTCCCCTTGGCGGGGTATAATCCTTAAATCCATAAGGCCCTTTCATTGATTACGCCTTCAACATGCCCTATCAATTTCTTGTGGTAACAGTAATATGGTGTGCACCAATCACTCGAGTACTTGAGAAATAGTGAAGCGAACGCTTCCTATATTCTTTTTCATCCAAGTTTAAATTATGAAAGATTGTGCAAAAATAATTTGAATCTGAATCGATGTGAATTTAGTTGAGTTTTAAAATGGATTATTCAGTATTGGATCAAATTTCGGTTTATTGAAAATATTGATTTTAAGTTGTTTTGTTATTTAATTGATAATTAAGCAATCTAATTAATTAATAAAAAATATTTGAATTAGCTAATTCAAGCAATCAATTATCAACATTAATCACTACATGTATATTCTATCAACATAATCGAATTAATTAAACTCGCTTAATCAAAGCTAATTAATTGATAAAAATTGCTTAGTTAATCTTACTAACCAAGAAAAAATGATTTTAATTGGGAATAATTTATTGGACTTTGAGATTTAATGAGGGTAAGAATAAATTAGAAAACACTAACAAAATATGCTCAAGGTTGGTGCCTAACGGAAGCAAGACAACAACCATTATCCATATAAAATCTAACAATACCAACTAAATGTACCACCACCAACATACATACACGCATCGGGTTCATTACAAATGACATCGTTACTTTCTACACTAGAATCTACTTGCAAAATGATTATACAAGGAATACCATTAAATCTTGATGCTCACAACATTTGCACTCTATAGAATTGTTATCAAGACTAAGGAGTCTTACAACTAAATTCAACATTTATCCATGGGTCTTGATTTTATATCATGCTTTAGCTTATATCAGTAACTTTAACAAGGAGAAGAATGTGAATGCTTACACAGAATAATAGAAAGAAGCATAATGCAGATGAAATCACGCTAGCTTCAAACACGTCAAATACTAAAACAACATAACCAAATCAAAAGACGAACATGCGCTCGAAACTCATTCATAGCCAAAAGCAAAGCCAAATGAAAATACCGACAATGAGATATGATTTAAGCACGGCCTGCACTAAGTTTTTCCAGCTTTACCTTTGTTTTTTCCAGCTTCATGTAATCTTGTTGCCTACATAGTGAGTTAACTTTAACTCATCTGCTAGTGGTTGTCTTGCTTCTTCAATAGTGATCGAAGGATCAATAATGGATCTTCATTTTTGAGAGTGTAGATTTTCCTGCAAAGAACACGTTGGAATGGAAATAACAAACGGAAGGTGAATGCGGATGAGGGGAGTTAACGACTATCACGCCGGGGCTGGTGACAGGTTGAGTCGCGGAACCTTATAATGGTCGTTCTCGCCATGAATGAGTAGATTTAGTGTCTCGATTTGAACAAGATCGTGTTTGGTCGGAGGGAGATAGGTGACAGTGGTGCGGTTTGTAGGGGTAACGACGGTTTTTTGTCAGAGTGGTTGAGGAAAGATCTCGCGCGGCAGAGGTCGGAGTCTCGGTTTACGGCGAAGGGAGTAGAAGGTCGTTGGGTGGGAGAACGGCGTTGTGAAGGCTATCGTGAGGCGGATGCGCATGGTTTCTAGTGGATAGTGAAGGCGAGTGGTGATTATGGGTTGTGTTACGTGACGTGTTTGATGGTTGTTGACGGTGGAGATGATGAAGATGGAGATTTTGCATGGTGGCTCTCGTGGTGGCCACGGAGGAAGTGCGGAAGGGTGGTCGTTGTTGGATCGCGGCGTTGGTTGAAGGAAGAAGTTTTGTCGCCGGTGAAGGTGATTTATGGTTTACAGCGGAGGTAGTATTATTGTGAGGAAGAAGTTCGTTAGGTCATGAGTGAGCGGTGGAGAGAAGTGAGGATGGATGAAGGTGAGGGCTGTTCGCGGCGCGTGGTGGCGGTCGGCGTAGGTATAGCGGTTCGCCGGTAATGGAGGTTTTTAGAAGAAAAGTTTTTCCTTTCTCTTTTCGTTTCTCTTTTATTGGTAGGTGAGAGAGGGTCTGAGATAGGAGAGTGGGTGTGGGGTTACCAATATATATATTTTTTATTTAATGCCCAGTCCGTCAGCTTTTAGGAGAGTGGGAAATGTGTGAAGAATCTTTTTTTTGGATTTTATCTTTCATTCATTTGCCAGCTGTTGGAGTCATCTGTCCAAGATATTTCCTCTTTTTTTACTTTAGAAACTATAAAGGATTAGTAATTGTATTGAAAATAAAATCAATTAATTAAAATAGGTCCAAATTGACTATTTAATTGATTCTAATTTATTCAAAAGAGATTTTTGGATAAAAGGATAAAAATAAAGGATCAAATATGAATAAAAAGTCAGACGAAAATTTGCTCGAAAAAATAAATCGGACGCATTAAAATGATCAGCACAAAATATACTTATTGAAAAAATACAGCGTTTCTTTAAATTTGGAAATAATTTTTCATCGGTTAAAAGGCTCAAGCGGGTCAAAACGCAGCCGAAAAAGTTGCTAAAAAATATGACGGGCACACCAGATTAAACTACGTGAACCGTAGGTTAATGATATTGACGTCTGCAATTTTAATTTTGAAACTTTTTACCCGCTGATTTTGCATGTTCTTGAGAAATGATTTAACCAATTTGTCTGTATTTTCAATAAATTTATTCCGACTGATATTTTAGGTATTATTCATGATGAAATGCATGTCATGTTGTACATATGATGCAAATTAAAAAATGAAATTAGATTTATGAAAATTTAAAATGCTTGGACAAAATTGGGGTATGACAGACATCTTATTCAATATTGGTCTGTTAGGATGTAAACCTTCCACAACTCCAATGTCAAGAGATACAAGATTATCACACACTGAAGGCATACCCTTGGAAGACCCTAATGCATACAGGAGGATTGTAGGCCAACTAATTTATCTATTGAATACTCGTCCAAATTTAGCTTATTTTGTATAAAAAGCTCAGTCATGATATGAGTAATCCTACCAACTTTCACCACAAGGCAGTTTTTTGTTAAAACAAGATTTGTTTATGCCCTTAAAAGGTTTTGGTGATAATAAAGTATTTAAAGAATTTTAGGGTTTGATAACATTTTGTTTAAGTGTGCAGGATCACGAGCATATAACTAATCCTGATTTTTAGCATATGTGGAGAAGTAATTTAAAGTATAATTATGATTGATCATAATCTGAACTAGTTCATTGCCTATGAAGGCATCAAACTTTGGCGTCATGACCTAACTTCTGATGACAGCTCAGACTCTGAAGGTGTAAAGAGCAGTTGATTCGTACTCTGAATCAAAATAGTCTTATCGTATCTGTAGCGGGGTATTTGTTACCATTAGAGATATTGACTAAATCCAAGGTAAACCATACAAGTCGAGTCGCCACCGCACTTCTATTTATCCAAAGGAATGGTTAGAAAGCAAACAAAAACCTAAAAGTTTTATCGAATCAAAAACTAGTAAAAATGTCAGAGATCTGGGTAAGGGGGTTGGTTATGCAATGGGAAGGTTTTAAGCCCCCAAAACATCCTAGGTACTCCTAGGGAGCCCTTTTCACACTTGTTGTAAGGTTGGTATTTGGTGAAAATTGTTTGTGCAAACATGATTGAAGAGATGAGAAGAGAATATACAAATTATTTATAATTTTTGTGTTTGGATGGATAAACCCATTGCCTAAGTACCATCTTTAAAAGATTAGGATCAAAACCTCGTAGTTCGGGGTAAAAATCTCAAAATGAGTTGGTGAATTGATTGTTCCAAAAGCCCTAAGGTCTTTTGTTATCCAAGGGAGAAAACTCAGCCTAAAAACCACAAATCCACCATGTGAGGGTAGCTTCAACATGCTAGTGAGGGGTTAACCCTATAATAAGCATGGAAGACTCATTGTCCATCACTAAGGATATAGGTGAGCATTACATCTACCTCAAGGATAACTCAAACCTAATAGCTAAAGGTTATGAAAAAAGTTTGATTAAGAAAGCGGTCATTGAAACCACAAAAAAGACATTTGAATGAGTTATATTTACCAATGAAAAGTATTTACAAAATGGTTAAAAGTGGATTAAAGATTCAATTCAAAATAAGTATAATGAAAAGAAAGTTTGAAAATCAAAAGCATAAGGCTTAGGTTTCTAATGTTTGAAAACAAGTGTTAAATGTTTGCACAAAAGTTTTGGCTTGGGTTAGAGTGGAGAGATGAAGAAGAATGGCTAAGGTCCTAAACATACAAGAGGTGAGGGAAAAGAGATCATGACCACAAATGGAGTTCCTCTCTTGAGATCATATTGATGATCCAAGTAGCTTCCACCCTTTGGAATAAGCAATCACATAAGCATAAACTCAGCAATCAACAATCAAATGAACTCTTGGAAAGCTCCTCAATGTATCTTGGATCCCTCTCTCTTAGAAGCTCATGGTAATGGTTCCTCAATTTGAATCAAGTTGGAATCCCTAGCACAAGAACACACACATTAAAAGATTCTAGCAAACAAACAAGGAATGAACAAGAAGAGTTTAGAAGTTGGTCCTTTCAAGGTTATCTTCAACATTAAGCATTCTAAAGGCCCAATGCCTAGTTGCTCTTTGAATTTTATAGTACTCTAAAGGCCCAATGCCTAGTTGCTCTTTGACTCCAAATTTGCATAGGGAAAGTCCTAAAGTCTAAGTCCATTTGTCCATTTTTGCGTTTGGTCCACAACAATCAAAACAACACACAAGCATAATAGTATATATACACAATTATGTGCTCAAGTGAGCAAAAGGCAAATTGCATTAACATAAACATGTGCTCAAGTGAGCAAAGGAAAAAAGCAAATGAATAATATGTACAAGAATAGTAAATTGCATAAATGTAAAGTGCAAGAAGTAAATGTTAGTGGTTAATGGTTAATGTTAGTAATTAGTGTGCCATAAGGAAAATTTAGCGCTATGTTAAGCAATCGTAATTGGACTTACGTAGAAGTCACAACTATCTGAGGCCGGTCAATAATAATGTAGGCAATAACACAAGTTAGAAGTCTTGATTAGTGAACCAAGTTCCAACAACTTGCCATGCCAAAAAGAAAATGGGAAATGATCTTGTATTGGTTTAAGTCCTTTGCATGATTTAGGAAGCAATCTATCCTTAATGCAAAGCCATTCACTTGATCATTTGATCAAGATGAATTAGATTTGAATCAAGGAAGATTAAGCCTCCCTAATCAATGCTGACTTATCAACCTTTAACTCATTGATCAAAAAGAAAATAAGAAGAAGAAGAAGAAGAAGAAGAAGAAGATGGATAATGAAAATAAATAAGTGCATTAAATGAAATGGAATGTACCAATCAACAAGTGTTGACCAATGACATTGAGGATCATGGTCAAACAATCAAAAACAGAAGTGAGATGAAGATTGGAAGTCAAGAAATGAACAAAATATTTTTGGCATTTTTAATATTTGAAAATAAACTTGAATTAAAATATTAAAGAAAGGTCAAACTTCAAAATCACTTCAAATCAACTTTGAAAAGTCCAAGTGATTTATCCTAAGTTCAACAAGGTCAAACAAAGTTTGACAAAAAATTTCAACATTTTTAAAAGTCAGAAACTATTTTTAATCAATTAAAAATGAATAAAAATAACCTAATTGAACTAAAATCTCAAATAAATCTCAAATCAATTAAAAAATTGATGAGAATATTTTTCATAGATCCATCATCATTCAAATAGGTTGAGAAAATATTTTTGTATCTTTGAAAATAACCAGAAAAGAGAAAATTCACAAAAAAATATCAAAAACTATTTAAAATGAATTAAAAATAACCAGAAAAGAGAAAATTCACAAAAAAATATCAAAAGATGAAATAAAAAATATTAAAAATTATTTTTAGAAACTAGAAATAAAAAGAGAAATAATGCAGTTGGTCCCATATTTTTTGGATTAAAAATGAAAGAGTTATGAATTTTTGAAGTTAAATGAAATAAAAGAAATAAAATGGAAATTATAAAAATCAGGAAAAACCACAAGCGTCTGATCAAGCCTCATTAATTGACGTGGTTGATCAGAAGGCTCTCAAGCGCGCACTTACCATGTACATGAGTCAAGCGCGTGGTACCATGCATTAAATGGAGTCAAACATAACAAGGGCCAGGATTAGATTGTGGGAAACGCATTCAATGGTCCAGGTTCAATCTGGCATGGTGGACAGTGGTGTACACCACCGTCTTCTCCGGCGAGCATACCAGCTCCGTCCAGAGTTGCAGGTTTGCAAAAGATAACCAAAACTCACGATCCATATACCAAATTAAATCTAGGGTGATGTACATCACCCCTGTACCATTAGTTTCTCTTCTAGATCCCCATAGTAAGAGAAATCAGAAGGAGAAAAATATGGTGTTCATGCTGAACTTCATGGATTTCAAAAATTGAGCATATAGCAATGATGCCTCTATAGAGAGGACTTCAGACAACACAATATCAAGGCCAATAGATCAAAAAATAAGGAGTTTCAAAGAAAAAACCAGTTGATGCACACCTTTGAATTGTGAAGCTTTGAGTCCCTTTCCTTAGCTCCTTTTGCAAAACAGAACCTCAATGGATCAGATGATGAAGGTTTAGGAACTTTAGATCTGAAGACTCAACCAAATTCAATTGAATTTTAGATCTGAAATTTTGAAGAAATGTGAACTTAGTTCCTTTGGTATGGTTGGGAATTCACTCTTGCAGCATTTCAGGCGCCTTTAGGTTAGTTCATAGTGAAGCATAGCACGTGTATTTATAGCTGGAATTGGCTGAACAAGTGATTTTACTCGTGTGCAGGGCAAATGGATTTTCCTTGCATGAGCTTGTATGATCATGTGGAAGGCCCAATGAAGCTTGGAATAACTTGCTGAACTCATGTAGATTGCAAATGGACGTGTACAAGAAGTGTAAACAGCTCAAGCATGGCAATTGGAATTGAATTTCACAAAATGCACCAAACCTTCATGCCTTCGAAAATGGTGCTTCCAAACTCCAAATGACACCTCATGAGTAATGGTTAGAAAGCTTATTTCATAAGGAACAGATGATATGTTGATAAAAATTTCAATTGGACCTTGGAAATTAGTGAATTTTGAGTTTAAAGTGTAAGGTGCAAAACAGGCAAAAGTGAAGTTTCCAAATTTGGCCAATGTTCAAGCCTTTCTGTTTGGATGATGCAAGCCTCAAATGTAAAAACCTCCAATATGAAAGTTGTATATCGTTTCAAGACAATCAAGATGGACTTAGATTTTGCATCATTTGGATTTTTGATGAAGAAGTTATGGGCACTTGAAGTTGGACTTTTTTGCCTTTCAATGCATTTGGTCCAAAGTGACCTATAATGTTTTGCATTATCACATGTATTTATTTTGATATTTTGAAATTTTGTTAAACATAACATTTGAAGTAGACACATTAAGCTTTCCAATTCACTTGATCCCACCTTAAAATCATAAAAAACGAATGAGTTATGTTCTTGGGAATTTGACCCAAAATTAGGCTTTCGGTCAAAATGACCTATAATGTTTTGGAATGGGAGATGATCTTCCAAGCTTCAAATCCAATTTTGATGAACATGAAAGTTGTTCATATTGTCCTTAAGAAAAGTTTTTCTCCTAGGATCATCTCCATTTGACCAAAACATAAAAAGTTAGGTCTCAGTGCATTTCAAAATAGCCAGATGAATTGACTGATCAACTTTTCAAGTCCACAACTCATATCTTGATGAATTGATGATTGAGGAAACTCAAATAAGTTCAAATATGCATGAAATGATGAATTAAAGAACTTACATTGATTGTATTTGACCATGGGCTGAGGTTGCTTCATGAGCAAGGCACACTTGGTACATAGATGAATTAGGGTTTCCTTGGAACACAAACCTCAAACCCTTTGACTTGCTATGATCAAAATGATGAATTGAGATACTAAGAAGGCATATTTGATGGATGAGAGATTTGGGAACCATTTCCATGCTTGCCTTCATCTTCTCTTGGCCATATCATTGCACCAATGATCTCCTAGAAGCTTTGGGCCTTGTGATTGCTCAAGCTACAAACAAGAAATGTTAGTGACATATTTTTGTGCTTTTGGTTAGTGAATGAAATGAGAAAAGCAATAATATACAATTCAAGAATGCTTGGTGATCCCAAACCACTCACAAGAAGTCCCATCCAAAGGTAAAGGGAACCTAGATGCTTATGATCCTTGAGGCTTTGCAAATGCAATGTTATGATGCCATGAGGGATCTTGGGGCCAAAATTGGGGTCTTACAGATGCCCCTATTTAAGGTCATTCTAGCCGGAGAAGTGAAGGTTAACATCTTCGTCTCGACGAGGTAGAATGGGCTTAAATAATAACAAAGAGACAAATTTTGGTCCCTAAGAGACCTCATGATGCGAATGTATGTATGCATACGGTAACACTTTGTGGAGATATGTGTCCACAAAGAAAGAAAGAAACCAGGAATAACTGAAAATCCACTAGAGTAACACACTCATAAATGGGACCAAGACTCCAGGGACTTTACTGGGAGTAAAGGAATAAAAATGTGTGAGCAGGTCACGACTTGAAACTTGCTGAGAGACACGAAGGAAATCCATGAAATAAATCAATGGAAAGACTCGAGCTGACTCAAAGATGCATGTATTAGGGAATATGCCAATACAGCAAAACTTATCCACAACGGATGCTTCGGATAAAAATCCGGACTCAGGCTGAGAGAATCCACTAAGGGACCTTGCTGGGGAAACCCCCAAACAATACTCCTTTAGGGAAGCAACAGGATGAGGTATTACCGGTTACTGGGTAATAAGCTCAAAGAGTCATGTGATCTGAACACCGGTATAAGGGTGAGAGAACAACATGCTCGGGAAGAATGAATATCTAAGACCGGTATAAAGGTGAGAGATATCAAACATCCGAAATCATCTGAGGAAGACCTAAAAAGGTAAACTTCAGCTCAGGAAAATCTGACTCTGCAAGGGGACAAAAAGTCATAACAGGGAGCAAGGAGGGAGGAACACCAGGGATACCGGTTACTGGGCATATAATAGGTGACCAACCAAAGCGTGAATTGGGGAATATTTCCAAGACACTCATCATCCAGAAAAGGGCTAAAAGCAAACTCGATTACAGGATGGACATTCGATTCCAATAAAAGGGATACGAATCTTACTCGACTGGGGAAGAACAAAAGGCTTCGACCAAAGAGTGCATGAGATATATTATCTATTACCACCAGAACGTAGAGAACATACTGGCATAGAAGATTATCCACAACCGGTTACTGGGTTAATAAAGGATAAATCGACCGAACAGAAAGGTCATCGAGCTACCAAATACTAGGCATATAATGATGGCCGATCTGGGGGGAGAAACAATCATTACCAACAAAAGGGTAATTGAGAGATGACTCACTGGGAATACATTGTCAAAGGCAATGATCCAGGAGACATACCACCAGTTACTGGGAGATATGCTCAAAAGAAAAGGGGTGAGGGGATATCAATACCGAATATTGGATAAAGATAATCGTCAAGGAGGGGATTACATCTACCGGATACTGGATGGAAAACCACGGAAAAGTAACCGTCATCGGTTACGATGAACAAAAAGGTTAACTCTGCAAGGGGATGAAATAGGGTTTACGACTACCGGTATAAAGGGTAGAAAACCACAGATTCCGTCGGGGAAAAGATGGATAATTACTGGTTATTGAGCAACTATTCATCCAAACTACGGGGAAGTGCAGGAAATAGTCATAAGAGGTCAGTCTAGGATCAAACTAGATAGGCACGATGAAACAAAGCTTGTCCCTATGAGGATATAACTCAATGGGGAATTCCATCCCAATATATGTGTTGGGAGGAGACAGAAACAACCATCATCCACGAGGATATAACTCGGTGGGGAATATGGAAGGAAGGATAAACACTTTCTGCTTAAAGGGCTGACTCTATATGGAGGGATCAGACACAGACATCTGCTTGGGGAAATGTATTACCAACTAGCAAGGGATAACAAACAAAGATATATGGCAAAGAATGCAACATGAATATCTGAATTTTTGAAATTATATGCACACATGCGTGGTTTATGTATGATGAATGCTGACAAACAGACATTTCTAACACAAACAAGTCCAACGACTGAGGAACAGAACATCTGGTACTACATGTCAAGAGAGAAAGCCATGCCCAGTGGGAAAAACATCCAATCTGATGAGGGGCAAGGGATACCAGGAAACAAAGATCTCGGCAGGGGAATGAGCATCAGTCATTCCAACTGGGGGCCAAGTTATTGCACAGATGAACTCCGACGTAGAAGCAACTCTACCGGGGAAGTTATCAAAGAGGAGGATGGATTTCTGGAAGGGAGCAACCATAAACCAGAAGCTTCCAAGGATCACCAGATACTGTCCTACCAATGAGATCATATCTGCCGAGGAGGAAAGATCACTACTCTGCTGAAGGAAGGAGGGATGAATAATCTTACCAAACACTCTGCTCAAGAGAAAAGAACCACAAGAGGCTCCGGAGGAAGAGGACATGAGCATGCCAGGAGTATGAACAAACGCCTTACCCTGTCGAGAATCTTACCATCCTTGGGAGAGCACTGCAGGCATTCCCAGTATCCCTATGTCATTGTGAATGTTCACTTTGTTTAAAAACAAATTATGAAAAATTTGATTATTTAAAATAATGATATTTTTTCAATTAAAACATGCAAAACATTTGTTGAATAGAAACAAATAAGAGTGAAAATAATTGGATAAAGGCTCAAATTTATTTGAATGGTGGTCTACAAATGGCAAGACTCCATAGATCTTTACAAATTTGAAATTGGTGATATATATTGGAAAAGGACTACATTGAACATAATGACCATTTCTCCACCAATTCTGAATCCAATGTATTTGAAGCTTTGGTTGATGATGAATGAGCGAGAATCTTTGACGGATGGCAGTTGTAGAACAAAGTCTTGTCGGGATGCAGTTACTTGCCAAATCCCTATTTTTTTTTGCCTAGATTGCCCCAGAATGGGGTACTCAATCTAGCATGATACATGTTCACCTTTTTTTTTATGTCTCTAATTTTTGCCTGGATCGCCCTTTCGTGTTTTCAATCCACCGAGACGCTACTTTTTGCCTAAGCCGCCCTTTCGGGTTTTCAACTTAGCAAGCTATTTTTTTTTATTTTTAGGCGAAGTATTTCTTGACTGCATCTGAATTCACAGGACGAGTGAAATCCTCCCTATCCATATTTGTAAGCATCAAAGCACCGCCTGAAAAGGCTCTCTTGACAACATATGGACCTTCGTAGTTTGGAGTTCACTTGCCCCTGGAATCGGGCGCGAAAGACAAGACTTTCTTGAGCACAAGGTCACCTTCTCGGAACACACGAGCTTTGACCTTCTTATCAAAGGCTTTCTTCATCCTTTGCTGATATAACTTGTAAGACCCCAATTTTGTCCCTAAGATCCCTCATGGCATCATAGCATTGCATTGCATAGCCTCAAGGATCATTGAGCATCTTGGATCCTTTTCCCTTTGGGTAGGGATCTCCTGTGAGTGGTTTGAGATCACCAAGCATGCTTGAATTGTATATCATTTCTTTTCTCATTTTATTCACTAACCAAAAGCATAAAAATATTTCATTAACATCTTTTGGTGTAGCTTAAGCAATCACCAGGTCAAGAGCTTCAAGAAGATCCTTTGTGCAAGAGATGAGGTATTTTCTTGAGATGAGGATCACATGATTATCATAAGGAGCTTACATGAGCTAGGGTTTCATTTTTGAAGCAATTTCCCCAAGTGGTAAAGGCTCAAGTTCATCAAGATATTTCAAGGTCATCTGAGGACCAAAAGTCAACTATGCAATCAACTGAGGGCTATGAGATGGGGAAATGAGTTGAGACACATCAATCATGTTCAAATGAGGCTTATTCATCATTTTAAACATCCATCTTGAAGATTCAAAGGTCATGGAAAAAGTTACTAAAAATGGAAAATGACCTGTAATTCAAAGTTTCCAAATTTGGCAAGTTTTTGGTCCACATTCAACTTGACTTTTCAATGTCAAAGAAGTTTCAAATGGATTTTTGGTGAACATGAAAGTTGTATAGTTTTGTCTCCCCTTTCCAAAAAGTCCTAATTCATGTCCATATGATGATTGGTTGAAAAGTTATGGTCATTTGATCACAAGGTGTGCATGGAAATTCAAAATGACCTAACTTTTGATACAATGCTCCAATTTGGTCCATTCTTTTTGCAAAATGCTCCTTATGTGCAAGACATCTCAAATTGACATCACTTGGCTCAAGTATGCAAAGGAATCATGGCTTGAATGATCATTATTTCTCATGTGCATTTTGAAGAAAATATTCAATAATTCATTTTTGGATTAAGATGCAAGCAAAGAAGCACTTCAAGCATGACCATTGGATGATTTTGAGTGAATTCCAAGCCTTAGATGGGAAAGATCACGTGCATTATGGCTACATGAGCTCATTTTTCATTTTTGCAAATGGCTTCATAACTCCTTAATCATGATTAACCATTGGCTTAAGTGATTAGCATTGTGATTAGCATGGCATATAAATACTCAAACCCTAATCCTAACTACCATAACAGAAGCATTTGAGATCTGAAAATTTGAAACTCCCTCCATTTTCTCTCACTTCGAATTTCGATTTTCTCCACACAAACACAAAAAATTATTGCATATTCTTGATCATCATCATTCACTGATCAAGAATCATCATCTGTTTGGATCAATTGAGCCAGAATTCGAGCAGTTCATGTACATGAGCATGGCGATGGAATCTGAAAATTGAAGTAGATCCAGGTGGTTTCAGCTGTTGATTCTTGCACAAAGCTTCAAGGCAAATGTAGTGGAGTAGATCTGGAGCTGTAGAGCGCTTGAGGACACGATTTCAGCAACCTTCATTTCCAGGTGATGCAAATTCGATCCTCTCCTTTTGCTGTTTTCTTGATATAGATGTGTAGATCCTGATGTGTAGAGCTCGTACATGTGTTTAGATTTGATTTTGGTTGAGTGTTGAGGTTGTATGATGGACTGTAAGTTTTGATCATGAAAATGTTTCTCTTCGATCCGTGGAATCTAGGAAGAACTAGATGAAATCATTAGCATATTTGGATTCCTTGTTGAAAACTGGTTCGAATGATGTATGCCTCGATGATTTCTGGAAATTTTTGTGCCTGAGCCGCCGCGCAGTTGGCCGGAGAAGACGACCGGAGCTTAGCTCCGGCGTCTCTGCAATTCCTAGGGTTTTGCTTGTGTGGATTCCATGTGTACGCCATGTGTTGCTTGCGTGTGTTTTTGATTGGCCATGGATGCATTGACCAGGCCATGCGTGCACTTTGACTGTTGATGTGTGTGTGCCAACGCATTAGTGAAACGGTGCGTTTCACCGTTTGAATATGGACCGTGGATGTGATTGCGCGCCAAGATCGTGTGGATCATGTATTTTCTGATTTGATTCAAATATATTTGTTTCCCTCCATTTTATTTTGTTATTCCATTTATTTTGTTCATCTTATAAAATTCATAAAAAATTCAAAAATAGTCCAAATTGACTCCAATTTTTTTTCCTAGTTTTTTATGGTATTAATTTCATGAATTGTTGATGTCTGGTTTGTGATGTGTGAATTTTTGAATCCATGTGGTGTTAATTTGATATGTTGTGTTCAATGTCTTGTGAAATTATATATGTTGAGCTTCTTGATCCAATTCTTTGTGTGCATAATGATCATACATGATGTGAATTTTTGAGCACTGGTTTGGATTTTTTCTCATATGCTATCATTGTTTTTGACACATGAAGATAAATGTGACAATTTGTGTCATATTTTTGACATTAGATTGCTGCATTTTTGATCACATATCATTTGAATCTTTCTGGATTTGACCTTTTTGATATTGATTGTTCATGACATGAGGAGCTTGCATAAAAAATTTCAAAGTCATTGCATGCATTTCTGTTTTGATTTGAATTTTCTAAGTTGGAAGTTCACTTTGTGCACATTTTGTGATCATTGCATAGCATAGGCCATTTGAGATATTTGCTTGTTGAATTGATGCTGGTCCTTTTGAGGACATTTTGTGGGTTGTTTGAATGTGCATTGTGTAAAAGATTGGGTTCTGTTTTGGTCATTTGATTTGGTTTTGAACTTAGTCTTTGTACTAGTGTTTTGTGCATAAACTAATTGTGCTTTGTGTTTCAGGTTTGGCCATTTAGCATTGATGGTTGATTTGTTCTCACTTTGTGAGATGCAAATGATTTGAGTTCTAACTTTTGTTTGTTTTGTAGGATTTTAAGTGATGTGCTTGAGCTCATGAGTTCATTTGAGTGCTTGAGCATTGTTCATTGAGTTGTGTAACTGTGAATGGTTTCACTGTTTGTCTGTTGGTTTTATTACTGAAATATTAACTGTTTAGTCTTTGTACAGGTACCTTAGTTGCTTGCTTGCTTTTGCTTTTGCTTAAGCTTTGGATTGTGGTTGATACACCACTTAGGAAGTTATCCTCTTACTTCATGTAGTCTGGAAGTCCTGTCACCTTTTTGGCAGGCATTTTGCTGGCAAGTCCTCCTTCAGAGGCTATGTTTTTGTTTGCTTACAATTGTGCCAAAGACCTCCAAGATGAGGCATGTTCTACTTGATAAGACCTCTAAGAGTTGAGGCAATTGACGGATAGAAGGGATTAGTAGTCAATCCCCCGTTATTCAGTGAGTCGTTCTTTATGCTCGCACTACGTGCTGATGCTTCTGAACATGTACCCAAGATCTTTGTCCAGTGTCTGTCAAGTGGAATAGGATCCCACTTTCTGGATCCCCATGCTTTCTTTGTCATGAGCTCACCCCGACCAGGGTTAAGAGCATGAGGTCTCATCCTCATTACCATCTTTGATAAGCTTCACCCTAACGTTCAATGTTAGTGGTTAAGAGCTCTAGATTACCTATTTCAGTTTGGCTTGTTTGTCGAGGTTGACATGACCCCTCTTGACTAAATCCCACCCATTTGTTTGAGCCTCTTGTATGTATATAGTGTGTGATGTTTGTTTTCTTGTGAACTTTTGATGTGTGTGCTCTTGAACTAGGAGTTTCCATTTGAGCTTAATTTGAAGGTCATTATCATGTTCATTCCATGTGGAAGTTACAAGATACATTGAGGATCTCTTATGAGACTTGTGTGATTGCTTATGCTTTGTGCTTGCTTATTCCAAAGGATGGGAACCACTTGGATCATCTATATGATCTCAAGAGAGGAACTCCTAGTGTGGTTTCATTTCTTATCCCTCGTCTTCTTGTTCTCTTTAGGACTTACCCCTTTCATCTTCATCTCTCCACCCTAACCCAAGCCAAAACCATTTTGTGAAAACATTTGACTATTGTTTTCAACATTAGAAACCTAAGCCTTATGCTTTTGATTTTCAAACTTTCTTTTCATAACACTCATTTTGAATTGAATTTTTAAGTCAACTTTGACCATCTTTTGTATATACTTCTAATTGGTAAATATAACCCATTCAAATGTGCTTTTTGTGGTTTCAATGATCACTTCTTAATCAAATTTTTCATAACCTTTAGCTATTAGGTTTGAGTTATCTTTGTGGTAGATGTAATACTCACCTTTATCCTTAGTGATGGACAATGAGTCTTCCATGCTTACTATAGAGTTAACCCCTCACTAGCATGTTGAAGTTATCCTCACATGGTGGATTTGTGGTTTTAGGTTGAGTTTTCTCCCTTTGATGACAAAATACCTTAAGACTTTTGGACCAATCAATCCACTCATTTGTTTTGAGATTTTTTTACCCGAACTACGAGGTTTTGATCCTAATCTTTTTATAAGAAGGTACGTAGGCAATGGGTTTATCCATCCAAACACAAAATGTAAATAACTTGTATATTCTCTTCTCATCTCTTCAATCATGTTTGCACAAATAAAATTTTCACAAAAACAATAACCTTTGCAACAAGTGTAAAAAGGGCTCCCTAGGAGTACCTAGGATGTTTTGGGTGCCTAACACCTTCCCATTACATAACCAACCCCCTTATCCAGATCTCTGTTTCTTTTACTAGTTTTGTTTGTAAAACTTTTAGGTTTTTGTTCGCTTTCTAACCATTCCTTTGGATAAATAGAAGTACGGTGGCGACTCGACTTTGTATGATTTACCTTGGATTTAGTCAATATCTCCAATGGTAACGAATACACCGCTACAGAAAAGTGGCGACTCTGCTGGGGATTTGTCCCTAGTGGGTTTTGCCAACTTTTCACCTTGTTGTATTATATTGTTTTGTGACATATTTTTGTGCAATTTGGGATTACTGTATTGTTTGTAATGTATGAATTGCTTGATATATCAATTGCTTGTGTGCTTGGTGATCTTTGTGAGATGAGTTCTATACCCGAACTCGAGTGCACCTAGGATAGGAGAATGGCGTAGTCTTGTCGACTTGTGTGGAGTTATTCCTTAGCAAGTTGACTTGCGAGTCCATTCACTTGGTGGAGGTCATGTTGGGATCAATAATGTCACACAAGTAAGTTGTGGTTAGACATTAATCTTTCCAATATAGACCTTAGAAGCCAAGGACTTTAGTTTACCAAGCCCATCTTGGCCTATGCTTAGGATGTAGTACGAAGGTCGTTCAAATGTAAGATTTGATACGATTGTTACGCGATACTACACTCATAAGAGTCTCTCTTGAGAATATTTTCGGAATACTAGTAGTCGTTTCTCTGATAATATCCGAAAGATGGGATGATGACTATGGGAACCTCTTGTAGAACATGTTTGGCAGGTTTAAACCCTAGTACACTCCCTTTGGGTGGTTCTTAACCGAGACTCCATGCTCGTGACTCGCAACAAACCCTTGATTCATGATCGATCCGTTCATGTATCCTTAATATCAATGGAACTTGGGTGTTGATAAGGTGTAAACCATAATCCACCAAAATGGATGATTGATATTAAGGATAATATGATCCATCCCATGACCTTTGTTTGGTGTGATTTGCTTAATCCTTGAGTGTGATTATTGCATTCATGCATTCATGCACCCATTTGCATCCATATCATCAATAAAAAGAAATTCTCAAGGAACTTAAGGGGTTTATTTGCAAAATTTTCAGACATGGAAAGACAAAGAAGGAATACAAAGAAGTACAGCTTTAGACAGCCAGATTTGAAAGAGTTAAGGAATCTGACATCCTATGTATTAGATCCCTTGGGTTTCAAGTCTCGTTTTGGGAAGCTTCTTCCTCTTCTGACTACTCAGGTGGATGAAGGGTTGATGAGCGTATTGGTGCAGTTTTATGATCCCTTGTACCGTTGCTTCACGTTTCCGGACTTCCAGCTTTTGCCTACCCTTGAGGAGTATGCTTATCTTGTGGGTATACCTATTCTGGATCAGTTGTCGTTCAGTGGCTTGGAGAATATTCCTACTTCTCGAGAGATAGCTGACATGTTGTACATAGATGAATCTCTGGTTGGTGCGCATATGACTACCAAAGGTGGAATTCAAGGTCTCCCTTCTGAGTTCCTCATTGCTCAAGCTACTGTTTATGGGAAGGCCATGAGTGAGGATGCCTTTGAAGCCATATTTGTACTTCTCATCTATGGGTTGGTTTTATTCCCCAACATCGACAAGTTTGTGGATGTGAACGCTATTAGGATCTTCTTCGCTCTTAATCCCGTTCCGAATCTGTTGGGTGATACCTATTTCTCTTTGCATATGAGGAATGCAAAGGGTGGTGGTGCCATTGTGTGTTGTCTGCCTCTGTTGTATAAGTGGTTTATTTCTCACTTACCTCAGACGGTCGCCTTCAAGGAGAACAAGGGATGTCTACGGTGGTCCACGAGACTCATGTCTCTCACTAATGATGATATCTCTTGGTATAACCGTGTATATGATGGTGTGCAGATTATCGACTCTTGTGGTGAATTCTCCAATGTGCCTCTTCTTGGTACATGTGGTGGGATTAACTACAACCCTGTTTTAGCACGTCGTCAGCTTGGGTTCCCCCTAAAGGATAAACCTAATAACATTCTGTTAGAGGGTATGTTCTTTCAGGAGGGTAAAGATCCCCAAGGCTTGAAGGGCAGAATGGTTCGCGCTTGGTGCAAGGTCCATAAGGAAGGAAGGAGTTGGGTCCTAAGAATTATGTTGCTTTGGAGCCTTACACTGCTTGAGTAAGGAAGAGAGCATCTGAGTATCTCATGCCTTATGATTATCCAAGACCTACACCTTTGGTTGTGGCTGGGCCTTCAACCCTCCCTAATCAAGGAGTAGAGGAGTTGAGAGACGAAGACCGTTCACGTGCTTGGATTCGTGAACGTGAAGAGTTGCTTCAACAGATTAAGGAGAAAGATGCTTTGATAGAGTTCCTCGAGCATCAGGTTATTGATGATCCTAATGATGCATGGACTTCTCTACTTCCTCAGTCTTCCAAGTTTTGGAAAAGGAGGTATGACCGGCTCGCCAAGGAAAAGGCAGATATGGAGGCAGCTTATGAGAGGGAGGTGAAGAAGCTTCGTGCATCTGTTCTTCCTGTGTCCCGAGCATTAGATGATTGTTTCTAGGGATCCATAGGATGATTATTTTCCTTTCCTCTTGTATATGATTGACAATGTTGTACTTCTTTTCTCTGATATTATTTGATGAGATATTTCCATATGTGCTAAACAGTTAATATTTCCAAAATTTGCAAATAAAACCCTAGAGTTCCTTTAAAATAAAAACAAATCATATGCACAAGCATTGCATGCATCATATGCATAAGAAAGTTTTGTTCCCGGCTTCTGGTCCTGTGGTCTAACTCTGTGCTCTTCATTTATTTTGAAGACAAGCTGACTCACCGGTACTACACTAGAGCCAACTCTTCCAGACTGATGGATCATCTAGAGCAAGAGAACCGTGAACTCAAAGAAGAAGTCGCCAGACTGAGTGCTTTGATGGAATCATTCCTGGCTGCCCATAGTCAGTCTTCTCCAACACCTTCAACTCCTCCCTAGAGGACAGTCATCTCTGAGATTGTTTCCTCAACTGTGCCTGCAGCCAGTGCACATTTTGCTCCGACAGCTATGCCAGCCGGGTTTCCGTGGGGGATGCCTCCCAATTTCATGCCTGAGGGTCCTGCTCCGACTATTGCTTCTATGCTGGCATCTAGCCCGGTCCTTGCTGTTCCTCCTCCTGTCGTGCATACCGTGCCTAGAGTAGACGACACCATCTATCATTCTGAGCCATCTGAGGGCCCAGATGTTAATGAGAAGATGGATGCTATGAATGACCAATTTCTTGAGCTTCGCAAGGAATTGAAGACTCTTAGAGGAAAGGACCTCTTTGGCAAGTCTGCTGCCGATCTGTGCTTGGTTCCTAATGTGAAGATTCCTGTGAAATTCAAGGTCCCTGACTTTGAAAAATACAAAGGGAATACTTGTCCTCTCAGCCACCTGGTCATGTATGCCAGGAATATGTCTACTCAAACTGATAATGACCAGTTGCTCATCCACTACTTTCAGGACAGTTTGTCCGGTGCAGCTCTGCGATGGTATATGGGTCTGGACAGTGCGAACATCTGATCCTTCAACGACCTTGGCGAAGCCTTCGTCAAGCAATACAAGTATAATGTGGATATGGCTCCCGATGGGGATCAATTGAGGGCCATGTCCCAGAAGGACAAGGAAACATTCAAAGAGTACGCCCAGAGGTGGCAAGAGTTGGCAGCACAGATCGTGCCTCCACTGGAAGAGAAGAAAATGACCAAGATCTTTCTGAAGACCTTGAGTTTATTCTATTACGATGATTGCTAGCGCTCCTTCTGACTTCACCGAGATGGTGAATATGGGGATGCGTCTAGAAGAAGGGGTTAGAGAAGGACGTCTAACCAAAGAAGAAGGCTCTTCTGCCAAACGATATGGGACGTTTGCAAAGAAGAAAGATGGAGAGGCACATGCTGTGACCTCCCATGTGAAATCTAGAAGACCCTCTGTGAGGAGGAAGACTGTGCGTCCCGCCGGTAACCAGCACCAGGTGGCTCATATAGCACCTGTCTTCAGAGACAATCAACAATATCAGCAGCATAGCAACAATCAACAACCATCTCAGCAATATCAGCAGCAACAGCACTGTCCGCAACAGCAGGCCTATCAGCCTCGCAACAGTAATCAAACCAGCATGAGTTACGAGAGGAAGAAGGTCACTTTTGATCCGATTCCGATGACATACGCAGGACTATATCCCTCTTTGATAGAGAGGAAGTTGATTACTCTAAGAGACCCACCAGCTATACCTGCTAATGCTCAGTGGTGGTATAAGCCTGAATTGCATTGTGTATACCACTCTGGTGCTCCCGGCCACGACGTGGAGAATTGTTTTCCGTTGAAGACCAAGGTTCAGGACCTTGTAAGGTGTGGCATTTTGTGCTTTGAGGACGTAGGTACTAATGTTAAGAAGAACCCATTGCCCGAGCATGGGAAATCTGTCAACATGGTCCAGGGTTGCCCTAGCAAATACAAAGTCAAATATGTCAGTCATATTCGACAGTCTTTGGTCGAGTTGCATCGTTTGCTGTGTGAGTACAGTCACTATGAGCACGATCATGATAAATGCCGAATCTGCCCTGTTAACCGATTGGGTTGTCTCCAGGTGCGCAGAGATCTTCAGGAAATGCTGGATGAAGGAGTTATTGAGATTCTTCAGAATAGGAATGTTGACGAAGATGAGCCTGAGGTCAACGTAATTTCCCCAGTGTTTCGGATACCTGAACCTGTTATTATCAAGTATGATGGTAGCAAGCAGAAGGTTTCTCCTTCCCTGATCATTAAGCATGCTGGTCTTGTGCCTTATTCTTCTGAAAAGGCAATTCCCTTTCGTTACAACGTTGTTGCTGTAGAAGATGGGAAAGAGGTGACTTTGCCATCCTCCTCTGTTGTGAATATTGCTGATGTAAGTGGTTTGACCCGCAGCGGTCGCATGTTTTCTGCACCTCCGAAGCCTCAGGATAAAGCTGATTTTGTTGAACGCCCGATTGGGAATGCTGTATGCACCCCGAATCCGGAACCTGTTGTTAAGCCCTCCTCTGTACTAAAAACTCCTACTTCTGTTGGCCCTAGCGGCAATGTGAAAGAAGACTGTGATGAGATGCTGAAGCTCATCAAGAAGAGTGAGTACAATGTTGTAGACCAGCTTCTACAAACGCCATCCAAGATATCCGTGTTGTCTTTACTTCTGAATTCAGAACCACATAGAGAGGCTCTACAAAAAGTTTTGGATGTGGCATATGTAGATCATGATATCACTATAGAACAGTTCGATAACATTGTTACAAACATTATTGCTTGTAACAATTTGAGTTTCTGTGACTCTGATCTCCCTGAGGAGGGAAGAGACCACAACTCGGCTTTACACATATCCATGAATTGTAGAAGCGACGCCATGTCCAATGTGCTGGTGGACACTGGGTCATCCCTGAATGTATTGCCAAAATCCACTCTTTCTAAACTGTCTTTTCAAGGGCCTCCCATGAGGCAGAGTGGAGTTGTTGTGAAAGCTTTCGATGGGTCGCGTAAGACTGTGATTGGGGAAGTTGATCTCCCTATCAATATTGGACCAAGTGATTTCCAAATTACCTTCCAGGTTATGGATATTCACCCATCATATAGTTGTCTCTTAGGCAGACCATGGATTCACGAGGCTGGTGCCGTGACATCCACCCTACACCAGAAGCTGAAATTCGTGAAGAATAAGAAATTGGTAGTGGTAGGGGGAGAAAAGGCTCTCCTGGTTAGCCACTTGTCTTCCTTCTCATACATAGATGCTGAGGATGAAGCTGGAACTCCTTTCCAAGCTTTATCTATAGCTAAGCCTGTTGAGAAGAGAACTCCTTCATTTGCTTCCTATAGAGATGCGAAGTTGGCCATTGAGTGTGGTGCAATTGCTGGTCTAGGAAAAATGATTGAGCTGGAAGACAATAAGTCTCGGGCTGGCATTGGCTTTTCTTCTGGGGTCTTCAATGAGAAAGGGTTGTTCAAGAGTGGGGGTTTCATCCACACTGGTTAGGAGGAAGAAGCTGCTGCTGTCTTGGAAGAGGATGCAGAGGACTCTGACAATTTCATCATCCCTGGAGAGATCTGCAACAATTGGGTCGTTGTGGATATTCCTACAATTTTCCACAAGTCAACGTAATGATCACTTTGTTTAAAAACCCTTCTCCCATGCCAAAAGGAGAAGTGATGACATTGTTGGCAGCATAAATACAATGATATTCTCATTCAATAAATTCATGTTAAATGTTTGTTTTTCCAATTATTTTCCCTTTTTGCTTTTGCATGAAATTGGTGATCACATAAAACCCTAAAAAAGAATAAAATCAATCTTTTCATCTGCATAATGATTTGCCTTGTTTGATTTCTAAAAGCTTTTCATATCCAAAATCATTATGCAGGTTGATTTTCAAACCCATTGAACATAATGATCCAACGCCATCTCCCAATTTTGAGTTCCCTATATTCGAGGCAGAGGAAGATGATGTTGAAGAGATTCCTGACGAGATTACCTGTCTACTTGAGCATGAAAAGAAGATCATTCAGCCGCATCTTGAGAATCTGGAAACAGTTAACTTGGGGTCTGAGGATTGTGTGCGAGAAGTGAAGATTGGGGCACTCCTGGAAGAATCTGTTAAGAAGGGGTTGATTGAATTGCTACGAGAGTATGTCGATATCTTTGCTTGGTCGTATGAAGACATGCCGGGTCTAGATACAGATATTGTGCAACATTTCCTACCCTTGAAGCCTGAGTGCGTGCCTGTGAAGCAGAAGCTCAGAAGAACTCATCCTGATATGGCAGTGAAGATTAAAGAAGAAGTTCATAAGCAAATTGATGCGGGGTTTCTGGTGACTTTTACATATCCTCAATGGGTGGCCAATATTGTGCCCGTGCCTAAGAAAGACGGAAAAGTCCAGATGTGTGTGGACTATAGAGATTTGAATAAAGCTAGTCCGAAAGATGATTTCCCTCTACCACATATTGATATGTTGGTAGACAATACAACTAAATTCAATGTCTTCTCATTTATGGACGGATTTTTCGGATATAATCAGATTAAGATGGCACCCGAGGATATGGAAAAGACAACATTCATCACACCTTGGGGAACATTCTGTTATCGAGTGATGCCCTTCGGTTTGAAGAACGCCGGAGCCACGTATCAACGAGCTATGACCACCTTGTTTCACGATATGATGCACAAGGATATTGAGGTATATGTTGATGATATGATTGCTAAGTCAAGAACGGAAGTTGAACATGTAGAGAACCTGGTGAAGCTTTTTCAGCATCTGAGGAAGTACAAGCTTCGTTTGAATCCCAACAAGTGTACATTTGGAGTCCGTTCTGGCAAGTTATTGGGCTTTATTATCAGCGAAAGAGGTATTGAGGTTGATCCTGCAAAGGTCAAAGCAATACAAGAGATGCATGCGCCCAAAACTGAGAAGCAAGTCCGAGGTTTTCTTGGCTGCTTGAATTATATTTCCAGATTCATATCCCACATGACTGCCACATGTGCGTCGATATTCAAGCTCCTCCGGAAAGATCAGTCTCATGATTGGACCGAGGATTGCCAAAAAGCTTTCGAGAGTATCAAAGAGTATCTGTCTGAACCTCCGATTCTGTCTCCGCCTGTAGAAGGAAGACCTTTGATTATGTATCTGACAGTTCTTGAAGACTCGATGGGTTGTGTCCTTGGTCAGCAAGATGAATCAAGAAAGGAAGAGTATGTTATTTACTACCTGAGTAAGAAGTTCACTGATTGTGAGTCTCGATACTCAATGCTTGAGAAGACATGTTGTGCTTTGGCTTGGGCCGTTAAGCGTTTACGCCAGTATATGATAAATCATACAACTTGGTTGATATCCAGAATGGATCCAATTAAGTACATATTTGAGAAGCCTGCTTTAACCGGGAGGATTGCCCGTTGGCAGATGTTGTTATCTGAGTATGATATTGAGTATCGAGCTCAGAAGGCTATTAAAGGTAGTATCTCGGCTGACCACTTGGCACATCAGCCGATTGAGGATCATTAGTCAGTTCAGTATGACTTCCCAGATGAGGAGATTCTGTATTTGAAGGTGAAATATTGTGATGAGCCTACACTCGATGAAGGGCCAGAGCCTGGTTCCAGATGGAGTATGGTATTTGATGGCGCTGTAAATCAGTATGGAAATGGTATTGGGGCAGTGATCATTACTCCTCAGGGAACACATATTCCTTTAAAAGCAAGGCTAACTTTCAAATGCATGAACAATATGGCTGAGTATAAGGCATGTATTATGGGATTAGAAGAATGCATTGATCTAAGGATCAAGCATCTTGATGTTTATGGTGATTCGGCCCTTGTTGTCAATCAGATCAAGGGTGAATGGGAAATGAATCAGCCTGGTCTTATTCCATACAGAGATTATGCGAGGTGGATTTCGACGTTCTTTACTGAAGTTGACTTCCATCATATTCCCCGAGATGATAATCGGATGGCAGACGCTCTTGCTACGCTCGCTTCGATGATTGTGGTTAAATATTGGAATGAAGTTCCCAATATCACTGTGATGCGCTTGGATAGACCAGCTCATGTGTTTGCAGTTGAAGAAGTGAAAGATGATAAGCCATGGTATTATGACATCAAATGTTTCCTTCAGAACCAGGTTTATCCGCCTGGGGCATCTGTGAAAGATAGGAAGACTTTGAGAAGATTGTCAGGTAGTTTCTACCTCAATGGCGAAGTGCTTTACAAGAGAAATTTTGATATGGTTCTACTCAGATGCGTGGATAGACACGAAGCAGGCCTGTTGATGACTGAGGTCCATGAAGGTTCATTTGGTACCCATTCCAATGAACATGCCATGGCTAGAAAGATCTTGAGAGCAGGCTACTATTGGCTGACAATGGAGTCTGACTGCTGCAAATACGTGAAGAAATGTCACACTTCTGAATGTGATTTCATCACCATGGCCTTTCTCTATGTGGGGAATTGATATGATTGGCATGATTGAGCCGAAAGCGTCCAATGGACACAGGTTTATTCTCGTAGCAATTGATTACTTCACTAAATGGGTTGAAGCGGCATCATATGCAAATGTGACCAGGCAGGTGGTCGTGAAGTTTATCAAGAATCAACTCATATGCCGTTATGGTGTGCCAGATAAGATCATTACTGATAATGGATCTAACTTGAATAACAAGATGATGAAAGATCTGTGTAGTGAGTTCAAGATTGCGCATCATAATTCTTCTCCTTATAGACCCAAGATGAATGGGGCTGTTGAAGCTGCTAATAAGAATATCAAGAAGATCATCCAGAAGATGGTTGTTACGTACAAAGATTGGCATGAGATGCTGCCATTTGCTTTGCATGGATATCGTACTTCTGTCCGCACTTCAACAGGGGCAACCCCTTTCTCTCTTATTTATGGCATGGAGGTCGTACTCCCAGTAGAGGTGGAGATCCCATCAATGAGAGTCTTGATGGAGGCCAAGTTGACTGATGCTGAATGGGTTCAGAGTCGTTATGACCAACTGAATTTGATAGAAGAGAAGAGATTGACTGTCTCGTGTCATGGTCAGTTGTATCAGCAGAGAATGAAGAAAGCTTTTGATAAGAATGTCAAGCCTTGTGTGTTCCGAGATGGTGACCTTGTGCTCAAGAAAGTCTTGTCTTTCGCGCCCAATTCCAGGGGCAAGTGGACTCCAAACTATGAAGGTCCATATGTTGTTAAGAGAGCCTTTTCAGGCGGTGCTTTGATACTTACAACTATGGATGGGGAGGATTTCACTCGTCTTGTGAATTCAGATGCAGTCAAGAAATACTTCGCCTAAAAATAAAAACAGAATGGCTCGCTAAGTTGAAAACCCGAAAGGGCGACTTAGGCAAAAATGAGCGTCTCGGTGGGTTGAAAACCCGAAAGGGCGATCCAAGCAAAAGTTAGAGACATGGAAAAAATGAATATATGCATCCCGCTAGATTGAGTACCTCATCCTGGGGCAATCTAGGCAAAAATCAGGGATTTGGCAAGTAACTGCATCCTAACAAGACTGTGTTCTACAACTGTCATCCGTCAGAGATTCTTGTTTATTCGTCGTCAACCAAAGCTTCGAATACATCGAATTCAGAATTGGTGGAGAAATGGTCATTATGTTCAATGTAGCCCTTTTCCAATATATATCACCAATTTCAAATTTGTAAAGATCTATGGAGTCTTGCCATTTACAGACTACCATTCCATCAAATGAATTTGAGCTTTTATCCAATTATTTGCACTCTTATTTGTTTCTACTCAACAAATGTTTTGCATGTTTTAATTGAGAAAATGTCATTGTTTTAAATAAACAAAATTTTTCACAAATTGTTTTTTAACAAAGTGAACATTCACAATGACAAAAGGATACTTAGGAGATCCTCAGTGCTCTCCCAAGGGTGGCATGATTTCCAACAGGGTAAGACATTTGTTCATATTCCTAGCATGACTGTATCCTATTCCTCTAGAACCTTTTCTGGTTTCTCCCGAGCAAAGTGTTTGTTGAGGTTATTCATCTCCTCTCTCCCTTCAGTAGAGCAGTGATCTTTCCTCCTCAGCAGATGTGTCGTCTCTAGAAGGTTCGGTATTTGGTGGTTGATCCCCAGAATTCCTTCATTTCCTCAGATAGATCCCCATCGGAGTTGTTGGTGCGTTGGATATTATCTATGATGATGATATCCCCTGCAGGGATATTGTTGTTTCCTGGTATCTCTGATCCCCTAGTGGAGTTGTTGGTGTTGTGGATTTTATCTGTGATGGTTCATCCTCGAGTGGTATGCTTGTTATGATGTTCACCACTCTCCCCTTCAGCGGAAGAGCGATTTCTTCTCCTCAGCATGTGTGATTTCCTCGGTGAGTTTGGTACTTTGCGTTGGATCACCAGATTCCTCTTATCTCCCTCAGATGGATTCGCCAGTAGAGTTGCTTTTGTGGCAGTTTCTGCCTGTGCACTGAACTCCTTTCCCAGCTGAGACTGATGATTCATCCCTGCAGAGATGTTGTTGTCTCTGATCCTCGGCGGATTGGATATTCTCCGGTGATCCTGGCTCCTTCTCTTGAGATGTAGTACCGGGTGGTTGATTCTTGGACCTGTGTGTTAGATACGTCTGTTTGTCAGCATTCATCATACATAAATTACGCATATACATGCATAATTATAACATTCAGATATTCATGTTGCATTCTTTGCCATATAGCATTGTTTGTCGTCTCCTGCTATTTGGTGATATATATTTCCCTAAGCAGATTGTGTGTCTGATCTCTCCATATAGAGTCAGCCCCTTAAGCAGAAAATGTTTATCTTTCCTTCTGTATTCCCCACTGAGTTATATCCTCGTGGATGACGGTTGTTTCCGTTTCCTTCCAACACATATATTGGGATGGGTTCCCCTATTGAGTTGTATCCTCATTAGGATGAGTCTTGATTCAACTTGCCTTTTTGGTTTGATCCTAAATTGGCCTCCTGTGACTGTGTTTGGTGTTTCCCTGTGGTAAATGAATAATTGTTTAGTAATCAATAATTATTCACCTTATCCTCAGCGGAGTCTGTGGCTTTCTACCCGTATACCGGTAGTTATAAGTCCTACTTCTTTGGCTTTCTACCCTTATACCGGTAGTTGTAAATCCTACTTTCTTCCCCTAGCGGAGTTTGTGGTTTTCTACCCTTATACCGGTAGTTGTAAATCCTATGTTCCTCCCCTCGCAGAGTTAACCATTGTTGTTCATCCTAGTTGATGACGGTTACTCTTCCGTGGTTTCCTACCCAGTATCTGGTAGGTGTAATCCCCTCCTTGATGGTTATCTTCATCCAGTATTCGATGTTGATATTCCCTCTTTTTCCTGGATAATTGCCTTGCACTCGTAATTTATCCCCAGCGAGTCATCTTTCGTCTACCCTGTTGTTGTTGGTAACGATTGTTTCTCTCCTGAATTGGTCATCATTATATACCTAGTTTTGGTATCCCGATGCCTTTTCTCTTTCGGTCGAGTTATCCTTTATTAACCCAGTAACCGGTTGTGGATAATCTTCCATGCGAGTATACTATCTACGTTCTGACAGTAATAGATAGTATATCTCATGCACTCTTTGGTTGAAGCCTTTGTTCTTCCCTAGTTGAGTAAGATTCATTCCCCCTTTGCAGAGTTAGCCATTGTTGTTCATCCTAGTTGACGACGGTTACTCTTCCGTGGTTTTCTACCCAGTATCCGGTAGATGTAATCCCCTCTTTGACGATTATCATTATCCAATATTCGGTATTGATATTCCCTCCTTCTTTCGGATAATTGCTCTGATTAAGCAATTTTATCCCCAGCGGGTCCTCTTTCATTTACCGTTTTCCGGTAATGTTTATTGCTCCCCTTGATTGGTCATCATTATATACTTAGTTTTGGTATCCCGATGCCTTTCTCTTTCGGACGATTTATCCTTTATTAACCCAGTAACCGGTTGTGGATAATCTTCCATGCGAGTATATTATCTACGTTCCGACGGTAATAGATAATATATCTCATGCACTCTTCGGTCGAAGCCTTTTGTTCTTCCCCAGTCGAGTAAGATTCGTATTCCCTTTGTGGAATCGAATACCCATCCTGTAATCGAGTTTGCTTTTTTAGCCCTCTTTTGGATGATGAGTGTTTTGGGAATATTCCCCAATTCACGCTTTGGTTGGTCACCTATTATATGCCCAGTAACCGGTATCCCTGGTGTTCCTTCCTTCTGCTCCCTATTATGACCTTGGTCCCCTGTGGAGTCAGATTTTCCTGAGTTGAGATATACCTTTTTAGGTCTTCCTTAGATGATTTGGTTGATTGATATCTCTCACCCTTATACCGGTCTTAGATATTCATTCTTCCCAAGCTTGTTGTTCTCTCACCCTTATACCGGTGATCAGATCACATGTCTTATTGAGCTTGTTACCCAGTAATCGGTAACACCTCATCCCGCTGCTTCTCCAGGAGAGTCTTTTTTAAGACATCCCCAGCGAAGTCCCTTAGTGGATTGTTTTTGTCCGGATTTTCATCTGAAGTATCCATTGCGGATAGTTTCGTTGTGTTGGCATATTCCCCAATACATGCATTTTCCCCGACAGGGATATTTTGTTCAAATCTTTCCCCAGCCTGAGTCCAGATTTTTATCCGAAGTATCCATTGCGGATAGTTTTGCTGTGTTGGCATATTCCTCAATACATGCACCTTTGAGTCAGCTCGATGTCTTTCCAATGGATTTATTCCCTTTGGAAACTCTTTTCCCCAGCTTTGAGTCGTGACCTGCTCACGCAATTTATCTCCTTTTCTATCCCCATAAGAGTCCCTGGTAGAGTCTCTGTCCCATGGAGTGAATTACTCCTATGGATTGTCTATTTCTCCGGAGGTCTTTTCTTCTTTGTGGACACATATCCCCACAGAGTTTGTTTATTTTGCATACATACATTTACATCATGAGGTCTCTTAGGGACCAAAATTTGTCTCTTTGTTATTATTTAAGCCCATTCTACCTCGTCGAGACGAAGATTTTAACCTTCACTTCTCCGGCTAGAATGACCTTAAATAGGGGCATCTGTAAGACCCCAATTTTGTCCCTAAGATCCCTCATGGCATCATAGCATTGCATTGCATAGCCTCAAGGATCATTGAGCATCTTGGCTCTCTTTCCCTTTGGGTAGGGATCTCCTGTGAGTGGTTTGAGATTACCAAGCATGCTTGAATTGTATATCATTGCTTTTCTCATTTTATTGACTAACCAAAAGCACAAAAATATGTCATTAACATCTTTTGTTGTAGCTTAAGCAATCACCAGATCAAGAGCTTCAAGAAGATCCTTTGTGCAAGAGATGAGGTATTTTCTTGAGATGAGGACCACATGATTATCATAAGGAGCTTACATGAGCTAGGGTTTCATTTTTGAAGCAATTTCCCCAAGTGGTAAAGGCTCAAGTTCATCAAGATATTTCAAGGTCATCTGAGGACCAAAAGTCAACTGTCCAATCAACTGAGGGCTATGAGATGGGGAAATGAGTTGAGACACATCAATCATGTTCAAATGAGGCCTATTCATCATTTTAAACATCCATCTTGAAGATTCAAAGGTCATGGAAAAAGTTACTAAAAATGGAAAATGACCTGTAATTCAAAGTTTCCAAATTTGGCAAGTTTTTGGTCCACATTCAACTTGACTTGTCAATGTCAAAGAAGTTTCAAATGGAATTTTGGTGAACATGAAAGTTGTAGATCTTTGTCCCCCCTTTCCAAAAAGTCCTAATTCATGTCCATATGATGATTGGTTGAGAAGTTATGGTCATTTGATCACAAGGTGTGCATGGAAATTCAAAATGACCTAACTATTGATACAATGCTCCAATTTGGTCCATTCTTTTTGCAAAATGCTCCTTATGTGCAAGACATCTCAAATTGACATCACTTGGCTCAATTATGCAAAGGAATCATGGCTTGTATGCTCATTATTTCTCATGTGCATTTTGAAGAAAATATTCAATAATTCATTTTTGGATTAAGATGCAAGCAAAGAAGCACTTCAAGCATGACCATTGGATGATTTTGAGTGAACTCCAAGCCTTACATGGGAAAGATCATGTACATTATGGCTACATGAGCTCATTTTGCATTTTTGCAAATGGCTTCATAACTCCTTAATCTTGATTAACCATTGGCTTAAGTGATTAACATTGTGATTAGCATGGCATATAAATACTCAAACCCTAATTCTAACTACCATAACAGAAGCATTTGAGATCTGAAAATTTGAAACTCCCTCCATTTTCTCTCACTTCGAATTTCGATTTTCTCCACACAAACACCAAAAATTATTGCATATTCTTGATCATCGTCATTCACTGATCAAGAATCATCATCTGTTTGGATCAATTGAGCCAGAATTCGAGCAGTTCATGTACATGAGCATGGCGATGGAATCTGAAAATTGAAGTAGATCCAGGTGGTTTCTGCTGTTGATTCTTGCACAAAGCTTCAAGGCAAGTGTAGTGGAGTAGATCTGGAGTTGTAGAGCGCTTGAGGACACGATTTCAGTAACCTTCATTTCCAGGTGATGCAAATTCGATCCTCTCCTTTTGCTGTTTTCTTGATATAGATGTGTAGATCCTGATGTGTAGAGCTCGTACATGTGTTTAAATTTGATTTTGGTTGAGTATTGAGGTTGTATGATGAACTGTAAGTTTTGATCATGAAAATGTTTCTCTTCGATCCGTGGAATCTAGGAAGAACTAGATGAAATCATTAGCATATTTGGATTCCTTGTTGAAAACTGGTTCGAATGATGTATGCCTCGATGATTTCTGGAAATTTTTGTGCCTGAGCCGCCGTGCAGTTGGCCGGAGAAGACGACCGGAGCTTAGCTCCGGCGTCTCTGCAATTCCTAGGGTTTTGCTTGTGTGGATTCCATGTGTATGCCATGTGTTGCTTGCGTGTGCGTTTGATTGGCCATGGATGCATTGACCAGACCATGCGTGCACTTTGACTGTTGATGTGTGTGTGCCAACGCATTAGTGAAACGGTGCGTTTCACCGTTTGAATATGGATCGTGGATGTGATTGCGCGCCAAGATCGTGTGGATCATGTATTTTCTGATTTGATTCAAATATATTTGTTTCCCTCCATTTTATTTTGTTATTCCATTTATTTTGTTCATCTTATAAAATTCATAAAAAAATTCAAAAATAGTCCAAATTGACTCCAATTTTTTTCCTAGTTTTGTATGAATGTCTAGTTTGTTATGGTATTAATTTCATGAATTGTTGATGTCTGGTTTGTGATGTGTGAATTTTTTAATCCATGTGGTGTTAATTTGATATGTTGTGGTCAATGTCTTGTGAAATTCTATATGTTGAGCTTCTTGATCCAAATCTTTGTGTGCATAATGATCATACATGATGTGAATTTTTTAGCACTTGTTTGGATTTTTTCTCATATGCTATCATTGTTTTTGACACATGAAGATAAATGTGACAATTTGTGTCACATTTTTGACATTAGATTGTTGCATTTTTTATCACATATCATTTGAATCTTTCTAGATTTGACCTTTTGCATATTGATTGTTCATGACATGAGGAGCTTGCATAAAAAATTTCAAAGTCATTGCATGCATTTCTGTTTTGATTTGAATTTTCTAAGTTGGAAGTTCACTTTGTGCACATTTTGTGATCATTGCATAGCATAGGCCATTTGAGATATTTGCTTATTGAATTGATGTTGGTCCTTTTGAGGACATTTTGTGGGTTGTTTGAATGTGCATTGTGTAAAAGATTGGGTTCTGTTTTGGTCATTTGATTTGGTTTTGAACTTAGTCTTTGTACTAGTGTTTTGTGCATAAACTAACTGTGCTTTGTGTTTCAGGTTTGGCCATTTAGCATTGATGGTTGATTTGTTCTCACTTTGTGAGATACAAATGATTTGAGTTCTAACTTTTGTTTGTTTTGTAGGATTTTAAGTGATGTGCTTGAGCTCATGAGTTCATTTGAGTGCTTGAGCATTGTTCATTGAGTTGTGTAACTGTGAATGGTTTCACTGTTTGTCTGTTGGTTTTATTACTGAAATATTAACTGTTTAGTCTTTGTACAGGTACCTTAGTTGCTTGCTTGCTTTTGCTTTTGCTTAAGCTTTGGATTATGGTTGATACACCACTTAGGTAGTTATCCTCTTACTTCATGTAGTCTGGAAGTCCTGTCACCTTTTTGGCAGGCATTTTGCTGGCAAGTCCTCCTTCAGAGGCTCTGTTTGTGTTTGTTTACAATTGTGCCAAAGACCTCCAAGATGAGGCATGTGCTACTTGATCAGACCTCCAATAGTTGAGGCAATTGACGGATAGAAGGGATTAGTAGCCAATCCCCCGTTATTCAGTGAGTCGTTCTTTATGCTCGCACTACGTGCTGATGCTTCTGAATATGTACCCAAGATCTTTGTCCAGTGTCCGTCAAGTGGAATAGGATCCCACTTTCTGGATCCCCATGCTTTCTTTGTCATGAGCTCACCCTGGCCAGGGTTAAGAGCATGAGGTCTCATCCTCATTACCATCTTTGATAAGCTTCACCCTAACGTTCAATGTTAGTGGTTAAGAGCTCCAGATTACCCATTTCAGTTTGGCTTGTTTGTCGAGGTTGACATGACCCCTCTTGACTAAAGCCCACCCATTTGTTTGAGCCTCTTGTATGTATATAGTGTGTGATGTTTGTTTGCTTGTGAACTTTTGATGTGTGTGCTCTTGAACTAGGAGTTTCCATTTGAGCTTAATTTGAAGGTCATTATCATGTTCATTCCATGTGGAAGTTACAAGATACATTGAGGATCTCTTATGAGACTTGTGTGATTGCTTATGCTTTGTGCTTGCTTATTCCAAAGGATGGGAACCACTTGGATCATCTATATGATCTCAAGAGAGGAACTCCTAGTGTGGTTTCATTTCTTATCCCTCATCTTTTTGTTCTCTTTAGGACTTACCCCTTTCATCTTCATCTCTCCACCCTAACCCAAGCCAAAACCTTTTTGTGCAAACATTTGACTATTGTTTTCAACATTAGAAACCTAAGCCTTATGCTTTTGATTTTCAAACTTTCTTTTCATAACACTCATTTTGAATTGAATTTTTAAGTCAACTTTGACCATCTTTTGTATATACTTCTAATTGGTAAATATAACCCATTCAAATGTGCTTTTTATGGTTTCAATGATCACTTCTTAATCAAATTTTTCATAACCTTTAGCTATTAGGTTTGAGTTATCTTTGTGGTAGATGTAATACTCACCTTTATCCTTAGTGATGGACAATGAGTCTTTCATGCTTATTATAGGGTTAACCCCTCACTAGCATGTTGAAGCTATCCTCACATGGTGGATTTGTGGTTTTAGGTTGAGTTTTCTCCCTTTGATAACAAAAGACCTTAAGGCTTTTGGACCAATCAATCCACTCATTTGTTTTGATATTTTTTTTACCCGAACTACGAGGTTTTGATCCTAATCTTTTTATAAGAAGGTACGTAGGCAATGGGTTTATCCATCCAAACACAAAATGTAAATAACTTGTATATTCTCTTCTCATCTCTTCAATCATGTTTGCACAAATAAAATTTTCACAAAAACAATAACCTTTGCAACAAGTGTGAAAAGGGCTCCCTAGGAGTACCTAGGATGTTTTGGGTGCCTAACACCTTCCCATTGCATAACCAACCCCCTTACCCAGATCTTTGTTTCTTTTACTAGTTTTGTTTGTAAAACTTTTAGGTTTTTGTTCGCTTTCTAACCATTCCTTTGGATAAATAGAAGTGCGGTGGCGACTCGACTTTGTATGATTTACCTTGGATTTAGTCAATATCTCCAATGGTAACGAATACACCGCTACATAACTGGCCATGGCACATGGCGGTCAATCTCTTCTCTTCAATCAAGTTCAACTGGTCATAACGACTTTGAACCCATTTAGCATCAGTCAACTTGGCTTCCATCAAGACTCTCATTGATGGGATCTCCACCTTTACTGGGAGCACAACCTCCATGCCATAAACAAGCGAGAAAGGGGTTGCCCCTGTTGAAGTGCGGACAGACGTATGATATCCATGTAAGGTAAATGGCAGCATCTCATGCCAATCTTTGTACGTAACAACCATCTTCTGTATAATCTTCTTGATGTTCTTATTAGCAGCTTCAAAAGCCCCATTCATCTTGGGTCTGTAAGGAGAAGAATTATGATGTGATATCTTGAACTCGCTACACAGCTCTTTCATCATTTTGTTGTTCAAGTTTGATCCATTATCAGTAATGATCTTATCTGACACACCATACCGGCATATGAGTTGATTCTTGATAAACTTCACAACCACCTGTCTGGTCACATTTGCATATGATGCCGCCTCAACCCACTTAGTGAATTAATCAATTGCTACGAGAATAAATCTGTGTCCATTAGACGCTTTTGGCTTTATCATGCCAATCATGTCAATTCCCCACATGGAGAAGGGCCATGGTGATGAAATCACATTCAGAAGTGTCGGAGGAATATGAATCTTATCCGCATAAATCTGACACTTATGGCATTTCTTCACATATTTGCAACAGTCAGACTCCATTCTCAGCCAATAGTAGTCTGCTCTCGACATCTTTCTAGCCATGGCATGTCCATTGGAATGTGTACCAAATGAACCCTCATGGACCTCAGTCATTAAAAGGTCTGCTTCGTGTCTATCCACGCATCTGAGCAGCACCATGTCAAAATTTCTCTTATAAAACACATCGTCATTGAGGTAGAAACTGCCTGACAATCTCCTCAAAGTTTTCCTATCTTTCACAGATGCCCCAGGCGGGTAAGTCTGGTTCTGAAGGAAACACTTGATGTCATAATACCATGGCTTATCATCTTGCACCTCTTCAATTGCAAATACATGAGCTGGTTTGTCCAAGCGCATCACAGTGATATTGGGGACTTCATTCCAAAGTCTGACCACAATCATTGACGCAAGTGTAGCGAGAACGTCTGTCATCCGATTCTCATCTCAAGGAATATGATGGAAGTCAACCTCAGTAAAGAACATTGAAATCCTCCTCGCATAATCTTTGTATGGGAAGAGGCCAGGCTAATTCGTTTCCCACTCACCCTTAATCTGATTAACAACGAGGGCCGAATCACCATAAACATCGAGATGCTTGATCCTAAGATCAATGCACTCCTCCAATCCCATAATACAAGCCTCATACTCAGCCATATTATTCGTGCATTTGAAAGTTAGCCTTGCTGTAAAAGGAAAATGTGTGCCCTGAGGAGTAATAATCAATGCCCAAATACCATTTCCATATTGATTTACAGCGCCATCAAACACCATACTCCATCTGGAACCAGGTTCTGGCCCTTCATCGAGTACGGGCTCGTCGCAATCTTTCATTTTCAAATACAGAATCTCCTCGTTCGGGAAGTCATACTGAACTAACTGGTAATCCTCAATCGGCTGATGTGACAAGTGGTCAGCCAAAATACTACCTTTAATAGCCTTCTGAGCCCGATATTCAATATCATACTCAGATAATAACATCTGCCAACGGGCAATCCTCCCTGTTAAAGCAGGCTTCTCAAAGATATACTTGATCGGATCCATTTTGGATATCAGCCAAGTTGTGTGATTCAACATATACTGGCGTAAGCGCTTAGCAGCCCAAGCCAAAGCACAGTATGTCTTCTCAAGCATTGAGTATCGAGACTCACAATCAGTAAACTTCTTACTCAAGTAGTAGATGGCATACTCTTTCTTTCCTGATTCATCTTGCTGACCAAGGACACAACCCATTGAGTCTTCAAGAACAGTCAGATACATAATCAATGGTCTTCCTTCTACAGGCGGAGACAGGATCGGAGGCTCGGACAAATACTCTTTAATACTGTCAAAAGCTTTCTGGCAATCCTTGGTCCAATCATTTGACTGATCTTTCCGGAGGAGCTTGAATATCGGCGCACATGTGGCAGTCATGTGTGATATAAATCTGGAAATGTAATTCAAGCGGCCAAGAAAACCTCGGACTTGCTTCTCAGTTTTGGGCGCAGGCATCTCTTGTATTGCTTTGACCTTTGCATGATCAACCTCAATACCTCTTTCACTAACGATAAATCCCAAAAGCTTGCCGGAACGGACTCCAAATGTACACTTGTTGGGATTCAGACGAAGCTTGTACTTCCTTAAACGCTGAAAGAGCTTCAACAGGTGCTCTACATGTTCAACTTCCGTTCTTGACTTCGCAATCATATCATCAACATATACCTCGATCTCCTTGTGCATCATATCATGAAACAAGGTAGTCATAGCTCGTTGATACGTGGCTCCGACGTTCTTCAAACCGAAGGGCATCACTCGATAACAGAATGTTCCCCAAGGTGTGATGAATGTTGTCTTCTCCATATCCTCGGGTGCCATTTTGATTTGATTATATCCGGAAAATCCATCCATAAATGAGAAGACATTGAATTTAGCTGTATTATCTACCAGTTGATGCACACCTTTGAATTGTGAAGCTTTGAGTCCCCTTCCTTAGCTCCTTTTGCAAAACAGAACCTCAATGGATCAGATGATGAAGGTTTAGGAACTTTAGATCTGAAGATTCAACCAAATTCAATTGAATTTTAGATCTGAAATTTTGAAGAAATGTGAACTTATTTCCTTTGGTATGGTTGGGAATTCACTCTTGCAGCATTTCAGGCGCCTTTAGGTTAGTTCATAATGAAGCATAGCACATGTATTTATAGCTGGAAGTGGCTGAACAAGTGATTTTACTCGTGTGCATGGCAAATGGATTTTCCTTGCATGGGCTTGTATGATCATGTGGAAGGCCCAATGAAGCTTGGAATAACTTGCTGAACTCATGCAGATTGCAAATGGACGTGTACAAGAAGTGTAAACAGCTCATGCATGGCAATTGGAATTGAATTTCACAAAATGCACCAAACCTTCATGCCTTCGAAAATGGTGCTTCCAAACTCCAAATGCCACCTCATGAGTAATGGTTAGAAAGCTTATTGCATAAGGAACAAATGATATGTTGATAAAAATTTCAATTGGGCCTTGTAAATTAGTGAATTTTGAGTTTAAAGTGTAAGGTGTAAAACATGCAAAAGTGAAGTTTCCAAATTTGGCCAATGTTCAAGCCTTTCTGTTTTGATGATGAAAGCCTCAAATGGAAAAACCTCCAATATCAAAGTTGTATATATTTTCAAGACAATCAAGATGGACTTAGATTTTGCATCATTTGGATTTTTGATGAAGAAGTTATGGGCACTTGAAGTTGGACTTTTTTGCCTTTCAATGCATTTGGTCCAAAGTGACCTATAATGTTTTGCATTATCACATGTATTTATTTTGAGATTTTGAAATTGTATTCAACATAACATTTGAAGTAGACACAATAAGATTTCCAATGCACTTGATCCCACCTCAAAATCATAAACAATGAATGAGTTATGTTCTTGGGAAGTTGACCCAAAATTAGGGTTTCAGTCAAAATGACCTATAATGTTTTGGAATGGGAGATGATCTTCCAAGCTTCAAATCCAATTTTGTTGAACATTAAAGTTGTTCATGTTGTCCTTAAGAACATTGTTTCTCTTGGGATCATCTCTATTTGACCAACACATAAAACTTTAGGTCTCAGTGCATTTCAAAATAGCTAGATGAATTGACTGATCAACTTTTCAAGTCCACAACTCATATCTTGATGAATTGATGATTGAGGGCACTCAAATAAGTTCAAATATGCATGAAATGATTAATTAAAGAACTTCCCTTGATTGTATTTGACCATGGGCTGAGGTTGCTTCATGAGCAAGGCACACTTGGTACACAGATGAATTAGGGTTTCCTTGGAACACAAACCTCAAACCCTTTGACTTGCTATGATCAAAATGATGAATTGAGATACTAAGGAGGCATATTTGATGGATGAGAGCTTTGGGAACCATTGCCATGCTTGCCTTCATCTTCTCTTGGCCATATCATTGCACCAATAATCTCCTAGAAACTTTGGGCCTTGTGATTGCTCAAGCTACAAACAAGAAATGTTAGTGACATATTTTTGTGCTTTTGGTTAGTGAATGAAATGAGAAAAGAAATAATATACAATTCAAGCATGCTTGGTGATCCCAAACCACTTACAAGAAGTCCCACCCAAAGGTAAAGGAAACCTAGATGCTTATGATCCTTGAGACTTTGCAAATGCAATGTTATGATGCCATGAGGGATCTTGGGGCCAAAATTGGGGTCTTACAGTATCAAAGCCTCATATTTCTAGACAAATTCAACTAGGGTTTTTTTTTGAATGGCTTAAGAAAAAGGGATGTGACATCTTCAGATTGTTCTACCTTTTGGTAGATACCTAGTACGATGAAAGATATTGTGAGCAATGCTATTATTAAGTGGATAAAGCTTCGGACCAGATTCAAGTCTCCAACGTCTTTCTTGACATACTTCTTCACTAAATTTGCACATCCAACAACTATTTTTCAGTCTCTATAAAGGGAAGCTGAAGACTCAAAGGAAGGTTACAACATCACAATACATTACAAGATATTTATCATAACTCTGAGTTGTTATTTGTTTAACTGTTATAACTTAAAGATCATAAGATTTCTTATCTTTGATTATCTTAGTAATCTTAGAAAGATTGTAAACCTTTGTGATTGTTGCACGACTGTTATACTTGTGATTGTGTGTCAAAGTATAGTAGTTATCTTGTCTACTAAACTTCTATTTAAAGTAGAGGAAGTATATTTCCTGCGTGCTCGAGCAAGGAAGTCTACTTCTAGGTTGATTGAGCAAGGAAGTCTCTTGTCTAAGAAATTGAGCAAGAAAGTATCTTCCTAGGTTGATTGATATATGAAGCCTCTTGTGTGAGAACTTGAGCGAAAGTCTCTTTATAAGGTGATTGAGCATTGAAGCCTCTTGCATGTGTGCTTGAGCAATTTGTAACTTGTTTGGTTATACTGGAAAGCTCTTGTTGAGGCAAGGGGGCTGGAATACTCTTAGTTGAGGAGAGGAATCAAGATAATTTTTCTGTATTGTTTGCATTTACTTATGATCTTCATATTTTTGTTGTTGTCTTTTTTTCTGATATCAGAGTTTGAACCTTGTTCAGAATCTGAACGTGTTTATGCAGAAGTGAAATCAAGAGCGTACACAATTCAACCTCTCCTTCTTGTGTATTTTTCGCACCTTCAGTTGGCATCTGAGCACGGTATGTGCTTACACTTAACTGTGGTGCAATAATAGATCCTGACATAAATACATTTGCTTCATCATGTTTGGAGTTCCTTATGATTATAGTGCTCATGAAAAAAATCACTATTTTGCTAAACCACCTTCATTCAGTGGTGATTCCACCCAATTAGAATGGTGGAAAAGCAAAATGTATACTTACATCATTTGCCTTGATGATGAGTTATGGGATATACTTGAAGATGGAATTGACTTGGTTGTCGATGGTGTTGGGATGGTTAATGATAGAAAAGTTATTACACCATCTCAAAATAAAGTATATAGAAAACATCACAGAGTAAGAGGTATTCTAATTGAGGCTCTACCTTACTTAGAATACATAAAAATTATTGATAAATCTACTACCAAGACTATCTTTTAGTCGTTGTGTTCCACATATGAAGGGAACCAACAAGTGAAAGAGACCAAAGCAAATATTCTTGTTCAACACTATGAGTTGTTTAGGATGAAGGATGATGAGGACATCAAAAGCATGTTTTCCAGGTTTCAAACTCTTGTATCAGGCCTTTAGATCCTGAGGAAAAGTTACACTACTGTTGATCATGTAAAGAAGATCCTAAGAGGTCTTCCAGCTAAATTCATACCTAAGGTCACAACTATTTAAGAAGCTAAAGATCTTAATAAGCTAAGTTTGGATAGTCTGATAAGCAACCTTTAGAGCCACAGAATGGAATTGAATGGAGATGAGCCAGTTGTGAAAACCAAAACACTGGCGTTGAAATCTGTGGCTGGAAGATCCAGTGGTACGATTGTCATATCCTATAAAGTATGGAAATCATAAGAAGTTTCTGATGAAGAAACTCTTGCTGGGGACTGTAACACCCCGATAAAATAAGATAATTATTTAATTTAAGTTAATAATATATTTATTAATTTAATTAAATAATTGGAATATTATTATTGGAATTATTATTATTGGAATAATAAGTTGGAATATATATAAAGAGTTCCATTTGGTAAAGAAAGTTTTTTTACGTGAAAAGGGAAAAGCGACAGAAAGTGGAGAAAGGGCAAAGAGGAAGAGCAGGAGAAGAAGGTTGAAGAAGGAAGAGCTTGAAGCTAAAGGATTTGCCGGATTAACTCAGGTAAGGGGGGTTTATCGTCGTTTAATGGGTATTATGGGTTAACATGTAATGGGTAGTGATAAGCTGTTGAATTGACCCTAATTCGGATTATGAATGCTGAAAATTGTGATGGATGAGTTATGTTAAAAACTGTAATTGAATCGATAGTTGTGTGAGTCGTAATTTGCTGGACGTGTAGCTTTTTACGGAATCGAAATCGGAGGTCCGGAGGTCCTCCGACGGCGAAAAATGCGGAGAATTCTGCATTTTGTTCGTGTTAGCGCAGGAACAGCTTTCTGTCTTGCGTTAACCGGTTAACCCAGGGTGTTAACCGGTTAACACTGTTATGAATTGTGAAAAATTGTTGTTTTCCTTGCGTTAACCGGTTAACCCAGGGTGTTAACCGGTTAACACTGTTGTGAAAATTAAAAAGATTAATTTCTGTTTTGCGTTAACAGGTTAACCCAGAGCGTTAACAGGTTAACGCTGTTGAAATACTGTTAGAATTGCATTCTGTCTTGCATTAACAGGTTAACCCAGGGCGTTAACCGGTTAACACTGTTAAAAATGGTTAGATTTGTATTCTGTCTTGCGTTAACAGGTTAACCCAGGGCGTTAACCGGTTAACACTGTTGAAAAACTGAAAAATTGTATTCTGTCTTGCGTTAACGGGTTAACCCAGGGCGTTAACGGGTTAACGCTGTTGGAAAAATGAAAAATTGATATTTAAATATTGTGGACATTTTTGAAGATTGGCCTATATTGGCGTATGATATAATAGGGATCATTTCCCGTTGTTTTGAGCAGTAGGGGTATTAGTAGAGCGTGCTAATACTGTGATTGATTATGTGGCATGATATGATTATGTGATAAATATGTTGATGATGTATGATTGTATGCATAATGCTGTGGATGTATCTATTATGTATGCAATTGTGAATGGACTGTTTATGGCTTAGAGTGTGAGCATATGTCCATTGTGGATGATTGTTGATGTTTGCATGACTAAGTGATTTAGCTTGCATATTGTGGCCTCTATGGTGGTAGCTAATTCCCATGGTGAGGAATTAGTGAGTGAGTTATTATGGATTGTTGTTGATGTTTGCATGCTAGGTGATTAGCGTGCATATCATAGCCCTTGGGGTGGTAGCTAATTCCCATGGTGAGGAATTAGTGAGTGAGTCACTAGGTCTCAAATGAGTGGGACTAGTGAGCTTGGTAGCCGTATCTGGATTTGATCGGTGAGGTTGAACTATGTGTTCACGAATAGTCGGTACCGCATGCATGGAGTCTCATTGCATAATGTATGTATGGCGTATAATATGAATGGATGTATTCCAATATTATACGTGTGTTTTGTGGTTGTGTTGAGTATGAGTATGAGTATGAGTATGATTATGTGTTGATGTTGCCGTTGCTGAATGTGTGATCTGATTAGGGTGATTAATGTGTTAAATTACTTAACATGACATGATATTTTATAATGCTTATTATATCGATTGAGGAACTCACCCTTACAACTATGTTTTCAGGTAACGAGCAGTGATTGAGTAGAAGCTAGTCCTTGGAGTCTAGTGTAGTTCCTTAGTGGGTCATGCTCTGGTAGATGTAACATCGGGACGGGATGTTTTACTTGTTTTTCATTGATGATTGTTGAACAAGTTTACATGTAATGTGTTACATGTTTTGCATGTTGTTGTTAATTTCTATCCGCTGCGAATTATGCAAATGTTTATTTTGATGAATAAATGAGCATGACGAGTTAAATTGGAACATGGTGTGAAGTGTCAAGTGTGACACCCTTAAATTGCATATATACTCTGATTTATGTTTGGTTGTTTTAATTAGTGGTATCAGAGCATAGTCGGTCGAGTCGAGTCGTAATTATTTTGTTTCCCTGTACGTGATAGGTGTTGTGTAACCCTATCAGTACTTATTGTTTTAGCTTGTTGGATTTTCTCAGAATAGAGATGGCGGGAAGAGGTAGAGACGATGCTGCGATTGCTGAGGCTCTGGGTATGCTAGCTGGAGTACTTGGAGGGAATCTGAATGTTGTGGGAATGGGAGCTGCTCGTCAACTGAGTGAGTTCCAGAAGAACAATCCTCCAATGTTCAAGGGAGCATACGATCCAGATGGTGATTAGAAGTGGTTGAAGGAGATCGAGAGGATCTTCCGAGTGACTGAGTGTGCCGATAACCAGAAGGTCAGGTTCGGTACGCATATGCTGTCAGAGGAAGCAGATGATTGGTGGGTTGCTACCCGCATTGAGTTGGAAGCTGCTGGGAATGCTGAGATCACTTGGGCGGTGTTCAGAGAGAGATTCCTGAGGAAGTACTTTCCAGAGGATGTCAGAGGAAAGAAAGAGATAGAGTTCTTAGAATTGAAGCAGGGCAACCGGTCTGTTACTGAGTATGCTGCTAAGTTCACAGAGCTGTCGAAGTATTACACTCCCTATGATGAGGCCACTGGGGAATTTTCGAAATGTGTGAAGTTTGAGAACGGGTTACGTCCCGAGATCAAGCAGGCTATTGGGTATCAGCGGATTAGAGTGTTTTCCGATTTGGTTGACTGTTGCAGGATTTTTGAACAGGATACCAAGGCTAGAGCAGAGAGCTATCAGCAAAGGGTTGATAGGAAAGGCAAGAATCAGAATGATCGTGGGAAAGCTATCAGCAAAGGCTTATGACATATGATAGGAGAAAAGCTTATGTTCCAAACCCTGACTCTGAAGGAGGAAGGCTTTGTGAGATTTGGAGGAGGAAAAAAAGGGAAGATTATTGGAATCACTACTATTGGTAAATCTCTTATCTCTGTAAATAATGTTTGGCTGGTAAGTGGACTCAAACACAACTTCCTGAGCATAAGTCAATTTTGTGATAGTGGTTATGATGTTTTATTTGATAAGAATGTATGTGCTATCATCAATGAGTCTAACAAATCCATTATGTTCAAGGGAAAGAGGAAGGGAAATGTGTATGTAATTAATCTCTCTAAATTAACAAACCAAAAGGTTGGTTGCCTTATGTCAGTGAGTGATGAAAAAATGGGTTTGGCACAAAAGATTAGGTCATGCTAAATGAAGGCTGATATCCAAACTTAGAAACCTAAAACTTGTCAAGGGACTGCCAGATCTTGATTATCACTCAGATGCTCTTTGTGGAGCATGTCAAACAGGAAAGATTAACATAACTTCTTTAACATCTAAAAACTTTGTTTCAACCTCTAGACCCTTAGAACTACTTAATATTTATTTATTCGGTCTTGTTAGGATTGCTTCAATAAATGGGAATAAGTATGGATTGGTCATTGTTAATGACTACAACAGATGGACTTGGTTTAAATTCCTTAGATCCAAAGATGAATCATATAAAGTATTAAGCATCTTCCGCACACAAGTACAATCTGAAAAGGAACTAAAAATTCTAAAAGTCAGAAGTGATCATGGTGGTGAATTTGAAAATGGGCCTTTTGAGATCTTTTGAAGTGATCATGGATTGGTCATTGTTGATGACTACATCAAATGGACTTGGGTTAAATTCCTTAGATCCAAAGATGAATCATATAAAGTATTAAGCATCTTCTGCACACAAGTACAATCTGAAAAGAAACTAAAAATTCTAAAAGTCAGAAGTGATCATGGTGGTGAATTTGAAAACGAGCCTTTTGTGATATTTTGTGATAAGCTTGGAATTATCCATGAGTTATCTTCTCCTAGAACCCCACAAAAAAATGGGGTTGTAGAAAGAAAGAACAAATCACTACAAGAAATGGCTAGAACCATGATCCATGAGAACCATCTTCCAAAATACTCGTGGGCAAAAGTTCTCAATACTTCTTATTATGTTTAGAATAGGATCTATATCAAACTAATTATGAAAAAAAACATCATATGAATTGTTCAAAGGAAGAAAGCCAAGCATCTATTACTTTCATAAGTTTGGATGTACTTGCTACATTCTAAACAATATAGTTTATTTAAAGAAATTTGATGCTAAGGATCAAAAGGGTATTTTTCTTGGATACTCTGATCGCTCTAAGGCATACAGAGTGTATAACCCTGAAACCAAGATGGTTGAAGAGTCTATACATGTAAAATTTGATGATAAAAGGCCTGATCATGATACATCAAAGCTTGTTGAAAGTATTGCAGATTTATAAGTTTCGGAAGAAAATTCAGATGATGGATCTTCAAAAGTTAGTATCATATGAGTCAGAGAGTCATACGTTGTTATACCAGAAGTTGATCATGTATCTGAAGCTCTTCCAGAAGTGGAGGATGTAGAAGAAGCCCAAGATGGTTCAGAAATGTCTGCATAACCCTATAAGTCCTTCAAATATAAAGATTCTCATCCAGAAGATCTAATCATTGGAAATAAGAACGATCCCTTAAGAACTAGATCATATTTCAAAAATGATAACTGCATACTAGGGTTTATTTCCTTGATTGATCCAACTTATATGGATGAGGATCTATCAGATGATGGATGGATTATGGCCATGCAAGAAGAACTGAATTAGTTCCAGAGGAATGATGTTTGCGAATTGGTTCAAAGACCAGATCAAAAAAACAATATTAGAACAAAGGGGGTGTTTAGAAACAATATAAGTGAATAAGGAGAAGTAGTAAGAAATAAGGCTCGACTGGTAGCTCAAGGTTACAGTCAGCAGAAAGGTATATATTTATCTGAAACCTTTGCTCTAGTAGCAAGGATAGAGGCAATCAGACTTCTTATCTCTTATGTTGTTAATTGTAATATTTTTCTTTATCAAATGGATATTAATAGTGCCTTTCTTAACATATTCATTTCTGAAGAAGTGTATGTCAAATAACCTCCTGGGTTTTAGGATTTAGTCCACCCATACTATGTGTTTAAACTAAAGAAATCACTTTTTGTACTCAAACAAGATCTTAGATCTTGGTATGAGAGACGAAGTAGTTTTCTACTGGAAAATGGTTTTGAAAAGGGGGGAGTATGTAAAGACAAAGTGTCATACAACATACGATATCAAGTTTCGATGATGACAAAAGACCATCATGCACATCTACGAACAAATGCAACACATTACCCACAAGAATCACTAATCACAGTTTCTTTACAGATTTGAATGCTTTGAGTCGACCATAGGGGTCAGCTCAAAGCTCACGGGTCAGCGCAAAGCTCTGCCTAAACTGAAGGGAGTCAGCGCAAAGCTGCATGCGTCGACGCATAGGGTCAGCGCATAGCTCACGGGTCGGCGCATAAACCCCTTGAGTCGACCACACGTTGGCGCATGGCAAAATGATGTTATCCACGGGTCAGCGCATGAAACGTTTGAGTCGACGCATAGGGTCGACGCATGCCCCACGGGTCAGCACACGCCGACCTATGGTCGACCGCTCGCGCGCAATCTCAGTTTTCTGAGTTATTTCAAATTTTTGAAATACTGTTATGTTTGTTTGATTTTGTCTGTTACTATATATATAGAAGTCAAAACACTTCTATGAACTAACATTTGCTATTTTGAGTTCAAGTGTTCAAGGAAACAAGAAAGAGTGAAAAAGTTGTCAAAGATTCATCATCTTCATCTTCAACAGTCCACAATACATCAACTGCACACAATAACTTTTGATGTGATTCGTGATAACTTGAAGGTGATAAGGTTCGAAGTTGCGATTGAAGAATCGGGTTCGAGTTGAAGTCTTGGCAGGTTCTTTCTTGAATAAAACCATTAGGGTTTTATCCTCCAATACAAGTTTGCGTTTGGGGGTTTTTGGACGAATCGCTTCATCAATATTCAGCCGAGCGAAGGTGATTGAGAAGAGGAAGTCTTCGTCAGTCTAGTAGCGGATTCGGTGGCATTGAAGTGAAGGATTCGGGTTCGACTCGTTGTGTTTGAGATCAGCCGGGCCGAGGGTTTGAAGAACGGAAGATTCTTCAACAAAGGGGCTGGAATCGGAGGTCTAGCAACAACGATCGAAGGTCTTGATTCATCTTGAATCAAGGAGCAAGGATAGGAAGCATCATTCAACACATTGAAAATTCTGTGTTTACTTGCTTTGCAATCCTTGTATAAACGGTTAAAGTTCACAGGTGATATTTAATTAAATCATCTCAATTCTATTTTTAGAATTGAGGGCAGACGTACCCCGAAGCGAGGACGGCGGGGGAACTGCCTCATCAAATCTCTGTCTCCTTTAACTTTTTGCATAATCTGTTTTTCAGCTTAAAATTTAAGTGATTTAGCTTAAACAATTTTCACCAAACTTTGATATAAGTTGAGTAAGTGATTAAAACAGCTGTTGGAATACTAAGTACAATAACATATTGTACTAGGATAAATTGACTTACTTACTCAACTCAAATATCACTTGGAGTGTTTATGCACACCAAGTGTTTGTAAAATTGCCTAAGCCAAAGTTGCCTTAAGTTTGCTCTGAGTTTTAAATTTGGTATTTTGGTTCATTGGAACTAGGCTTGCTAGTAAGTGAACTCTATCATTGATTGTGCAACTAGTGTAGTGAATTGTATCTCGTTTTATCTCTTATCCATTAGCTTAACGCATATCCGGTTTTCCAATAACGGTTCGTTTTTAGACTAAATTTTCCTCGGTCGCTTCCGCACCTAAAACAATTTTAAAACCAATTTTTCTTTTAAATTGGTAGCGCCGACTCAAGTTTTTAACTGGGATCTATTCAACCCCCCCTTCTAGATCCGTGCCATAGTCTAACAAGTGGTATCAGGAGCTCCGGTTCACTCCGTGCTTCGAAATACAACGTTGATAGAAAATGGCTAACGAACCTAAAGGGGCTTACAATAGAGCTCCCGTTTTCAATGGTGAAAATTATAGTTATTGGAAAGACTGTATGCGGGTGCACATAAATTCCATAGATAGAAAAATATGAATGTTATTCTCAATGGTCCAATTGAAATAACCATGACCAATGAGAATAATGAAATAGTGCCTAAGCCTGAAGCACAATGGACCGATGATGATGAAAAGAAATACAACTATGATTGGAAAGCCAAAAACATCTTAATCTCCTCATTAGGGGTAGACGAATACTATCGTGTATCCCATTGTCCTACTGCTAAGGCCATGTGGGATTCACTTCAAATTGCCCATGAGGGGACGAACGATGTTAATTGGCTAGAATCAATACACTAACGCAAGAGTTTGATCTCTTTTTCATGGAGCAAGGGGAAACCATTGCCGACATGCAAAAGAGATTCACTCATCTAATCAATCGATTACATTCACTAGGTAAACCTATTCCAATGATGTTGCTACTAATAAAATCTTAAGATGTCTTAACAGGGAATGGCAGCCGAAAGTTACCGCCATCAAAGAGGCAAACGATCTTACCATATTGGACTTGACAACATTGTTCGGCAAACTACAAGAGCACGAACAAGTTCTATTAAGCTTGGAACAACATGAAAAGAAAGATAAGAAAGACAAAGCCAAGGTGAGCGAAAAGAAATCAATAGCTCTAAAGACTTCCTCCTCAAAGTCTCAAGCAAAAGAGCAAAGTGATTATTCATCGAGTGACGAAGAAGAAGAGGACAAGAGTGAAGATATGGGGCTGTTCGTCAAACGCTACAACCGTTACGTGAGAAAGAACGGCATCCAACATTCCGAGAAGAACTTAGTTAACTTCCGGAAGCAATCTAGGTTCCCCAAAAATGATGACTCCAAAGGAAAAACTAGAGGGTCATGCTACAAGTGTGGAAAGCCGGGTCACTACAAAACCGACTGTCCGATGAACAAAAAGACAAAAGAAAAAGATTCATACAAATCACATAAGAAACCATCAAAGCCAAGGAGGGCATACATTGCTTGGGAAAGCGATAGCGACTCCTCCGATGATGAAAGCTCCAGTGATGAAGATGAAAATGCAAATCTATGTCTCTCTGCTCATCAAAAGAATAAGAAGAAACAGGTACGACATGCTAAATATGAAAATTCCTCTAGTATGTCTCATCATGAATTGCAAACTGTTTTTGAAACTTTACACTGTGAAGCAAAAGAGGCCTTTAAAAGGCTTGCCTCAAATAAGAAAAAATTTTCTCATTTAGAACAAAAAATTCAAGAATCCGAAAGGAAACTTGAGGCACTTAAGGCTTCTATAGTGGAAAGCACAAAAACTAGTTATGAGGATCTTAAAAATAGAATGATGAACTTTGGGTGTGATACTTGTTACATTTGGCAAAGTGAAGTAAGGAACCTAAAAGCCAAACTTGACAAGGCTCTTGAGCCCAAGATTACATTTGCTATTGATAAATCTAATTTTCGAAAAAGTATGGTTAATCCATATCAAAAATACAAATATGTTGTAAAGGATGAAGATAGCAAAAGTAATCAAAATGAAAAGTTCTCTTGTCTTTATTGTTGCAAGAAAGGTCATTCCATTGCTAAGTGTAGATTTAGGAGATTTTTGGTTCCTAAAGGCATTTATCAATGGGTGCCCAAATGCAATCATCTTGTTCCTCACCACTCAGGACCCAATAAGCCATTGGGTACCTTCTTTTGTTAATTATCTTATCACAGGTACAATGCCTCGAGACTACCGAGAGAAGATGGGTTCTCGACAGTGGATGCTCAAGGCATATGTCAGGAGACATATCTCTCTTCATTGACTTCGTGGCTAAGAAGAAGGGATATGTAACTTATGGTGACAACAACCGAGGAGCAATACTTGGTAAAGGTAGTGTAGGTAACCCTCACCTTCTTCCACTACTATTTCTGACGTATTGCTTGTCGAAGGTCTTAAACATAACCTACTTAGCATCAGTCAGTTATGTGACAAAGGATACAATGTATCGTTTTCAAAAGATTGTTGCAAAATTTGCATACTGATGATAAGAAGAGCATGTTTAATGGTCTTCGTGTGAACAATGTCTATATGCTTGACTTAAATGAAGTATCGTTAACAAGTGACAAATGCCTTGTAACAATGAGTGAAGACTCATGGTTATGGCATAGGCGTTTAGCACATTTAACTTTGACTTACTTAACAACAAAATTGTCTCAAAAGATCTAGTCCTAGGTCTCCCCAAAATTAAGTTCACCAAGGATCACCTTTGTGATGCTTGTCAAAAGGGGAAGCAAACGAGGATCTCTTTTAAATCCAAAACACATCGTTTCAACAACGAGACCTCTCGAGCTTCTCCATATGGATTTATTTGGGCCATCTAGGATTAAAAGTCTAGGAGGAAACTATTACGGTTTCGTAATAGTGGACGACTTTTCTCGATTCTGTTGGACTATTTTCTTAGTAAGTAAGAATGACACATTCGCCGCCTTTGAACGATTTGCTAAGCTTTCCCAAAATAAACTAAATACAAACATTGTTGCAATTAGGAGCGATCATGGAGGTGAATTTGAAAATCACTTATTTAAAGAATATTGCGGTAACCATGGTATTGATCATAACTTCTCCGCTCCACGTACTCCTCAACAAAATGGGGTTGTGGAGCGTAAAAATCGAATTTTGGAAGAATTGGGAAGAACAATGATCAATGAAAGTGGCTTACCAAAATATTTTTGGGCTGACGCCATTAGTACGGCTTGTTACCAAAATCTTTTTAGAGGTATGATCAGATATTTTCTTTACTTAAATACTTATAGGCCTGATATTTTATTCAATGTCTGCTTGTGTGCAACATTTCAATCTGATCCTAGAGAAACTGATTTAACCATTGTTAAGAGAATATTTGGGTATCTAAAAGGAACAACAAATCTGGGACTTCTCTATCAAAAATCCCTAGATTATGAGCTGATTGGATTATGTGATGCTGATTATGCTAGGGATAGAATTGAAAGAAACCCCACTAGTGGAAATTGTCAATTCATAGGTGAAAACCTAATATCTGGGCTAGCAAGAGACATGCAATCATTTCTCTCTCTACACTAGAAGCAGAATACATATCTTCTGATAAGTGCTACATATCGCACCTCGAAAAATGAGAACACGACTTAGCAAAGCGCAATCGCATGCTTGCATGATGGACTGAACAAAGTCGCCCCTGAAATTTATTTATTCCTAAAAAGGAAAGGGGAAATATCGATAAAACCCAAGAAAGAACGACAATGATTATGGTCTTCGCAACCAAATCAGGGTTAGGGAGTCGATTACGTAAGGGGGATGTATTAGTAGCCCTCACGTCCGTTGTACTCAACGGGAACCATTAGGTTAGTTGTGTGCGTTAGTGTTAGTTTGAAATATTAGGCTTCTCAAGATATTATTAGGGAAAGGATAATAGGATCAAAAGAAAAGAGAAGATGTTTTTGGATTTTTGCAATAAAGGGG